>NC_134687.1:41204102-41504102 GCF_050947455.1 Rhinoderma darwinii | reverse complement strand
AACTTGGCTTACTTATTACCCTTTACATATATATATATATATCAGAGGCGTAGCTAGGTTCTCCAGCACCCGGGGCAAAGATTCAGTATGGCGCCCCCCCCAACCTCTTTCCCGACATCTCCTTCCCCCTCGCCGTGTTTGTTTTCTCTACCAATCGACGTGTCATTTCTTTTTATGTAACGCGAGCATAAAAACATTTGTACATTTTACAAGCAATATGGTTCTATACACAACACAAGAACCAAGCTCGGTACATATATACAGCCCCAGAACAAATACAGCTCAATTTAGTGCAACCCCTGCCGTATAGGTGTGTACGGCGTAAAACTACAGCTCCCAGCATGGCCCGAACAATGGTAAGGATATGCTGGGAGATGTATTTAAAAAAAAAAAAATCATATTATAATCACACCACCCATCATCTCACTGCAGATCGTACAGTGACTACATTACTGATTAGAGGCAGAATAAACATTTACATTGAGTAACTCACCGGTGACGTCTCAGATTCTAGTTCTTTTTCTCCATCCGGTCCAGACCTCTATGATGACTTCTTCCGGTCACAGCCCATTTCTGCAGTTTGCCGCTCACATGTCTTCAGCTTCTCACTTTACCAACATTTCTGCACCTATAAATAAATATAAAGTTATCATTATACCACACACTACACCCCTAAATATAATAGCGCCATACACTGTTCCTCTAATTATAATAGCACCATACACCGTGTCCCACACACACACACACACACACACACACACACACACACACACACACACTGTGCCCCCTGTAGATAGTGCCTGCCATAGAGCCCCCTGTAGATAGTGCCCCCATATAGCCCACCCCTGTATATAGTGCCCTACAAATAACTCCCCCTATAGTGCTCTACAGATAGCCCACCTCTGTATATAGTGCTCTACAGATAGCCCACCCCTGTATATAGCCCCCCTGTAGATATAGCCTACCCCTGTATATAGTGCTCCACATATAGTCCACCCCTGTATATAGTGCTCCACTAGATTATACAGGGGTGGGCTATCTGTGGAGCACTATATACAGGGGTGGACTATATGTACAAGGGGGCTATATACAGGGGTGGGCTTTCTGTGGAGCACTATAGGGGGAGCTATTTGTGGGATACTATATACAGGGGTCGGCTATATCTACAGGGGGACTATATACAGGGGTGGGCTATATCTACAGGGGGACCATATCTACAGGGGGACCATATCTACAGGGGGACCATATCTACAGGGGTGGGCTATATACAGGGCTGGGCTATATACAGGGCTGGGCTATATACAGGGCTGGGCTATATCAACAGGGGGGCTATATCTACAGGGGTGGGCTATATACAGGGCTGGGCTATATACATGGGGACTATATACAGGGGGGCTATATCTACAGGGGGGCTATATCTACAGGGGGGGCTATCTATGGAGCACCATATACAGGGGTGGGCTATATCTACAGGGGGCTATATACTATATAGCCACCCTGTAGCTATAGCCCACCCCTGTATATGGTGCTCCATAGATAGCCCACCCCAGTATATAGCCCCCCCTGAAGATATAGCCCCCCTGTAGATATAGCCCCCCTGTAGATATAGCCCCCCTGTAGATATAGTCCCCCTGTAGATATAGTCCCCCTGTATATAGCCCACCCCCTGTAGATATAGTCCCCCTGTATATAGCCCACCCCCTGTAGATATAGTCCCCCTGTATATAGCCCACCCCCTGTAGATATAGTCCCCCTGTATATAGCCCCCCCATAGATAAAGCCCCCCGCAAGTAGACAAAGTCCCCCCCGCAGATACAGCCACACTTTTATTACAATAAAAAAAAAAAAAAAATAAAACTATTCAAACTCACCTTATTCCCGCTCCCACGCCGTCCGGCAGCCATGGAGACCTGCTCTCTTCTGCGCAGGTCTCCAGGGGGTTGAACGCGGCGTCTATGAAAGGCGCTGATTGGCTGGGCAGGATGACTTTCCCTGTCAGTCAGTCAGCGCCTTTCATCGACGGAAGCGTCATTGGTACAAAAGGTACCAGTCGCTTCATTCGTGGAAAGGCGCTGAATGGCCCGGTCATTCATTGCTTCTAATTGTACCTGTGTCCTTGCGACACAGGTACAATTATAGTGCAGGAGGAGGGGGTGCTGGCGCCCCCCTCTAAGCTGCGCCCGGGGCACATGCCCCGCCTGCCCCCCCTAGCTACGTCCCTGTATGTATATACACAGTCGAGTCACATTATTATGACCACCTCCTACGTTTGGTATCGGCAGCGTGTAGCCCATGAAGGAAGTGATGTGTCGTGGGCTGGCTTGGTGGGTATATAAGGTGTGATAGGCTGTTTGAACACATATCATTCATTGTTGCCATTGGTAAAAGGGGCAATTTGTCAGAGTTGAAAAAAGGCATGATTATTGGCTTTCGGGCCAAGGGTGGCAGCTTTTCTCAAACAGCGTGGTTTGTGAACTGTTCGCATGCTGCTGAGGTGAAAGTGTATCATGAGTGGAAAAGTGGCATCATTGGGAATAACTGAGGTGGAAACCGCGGTGCACCACCTGCTATTCATGTGAGAGGTGAACGTTGGCTACGAAGGTGCGCGAGGGCCGAACGACACGCTACAGTGGAGTAGCTCACAGTGAAAATCAACCAGAGGGCTACCAGACGTGTGTCTAACTCAACAGTTCAGCGAACCCTACTGCGTATTGGCCTCCGAGGCAGACGGATGGTCACTGCTCCTATGCTAACAAAGGTGCATTGGAATTAAAGGCTTCAATTTGCACGGCAGTACCGGAATTGGACCACCGATGATTGGCAAAGGGTTGCCCTCTCCGATGAGTCACGTTTTCTGCTTGATCGAACGGATGCACGTTGGCGTGTCAGATAACAAACATCAGAGAACAAAACACCTTGCAACCATTGCTGGAAGAACACAAGCTGGTGGCAGCAGCGTTATGGTCTGGGGAATTTTTTCATGGCATTCTCTTGGCCCACTCATCTATGAGGAAGGCACTCTGAACGGATTTGGGTATGAATCCATCGTTGCAGGTCACGTCCACCTATACAGTGGCGGATTATCATATAGGCGTTTCGGGCGGCCGCCCTGGGCCCGAGGCTCCCAGGGGGCCCATGGCAGCCCGAACCGCACATCATCTCCTAAATCTATTCAGCGCGCTAGCGCTGCTAACTGCCTAAGATGAGGAGGAGCAGGGAATTGGCCGGGAAAGGGGTAGGACACGCCTCCCTGACAAGTGCGGGCCGCCGCCATTGAGTAACAGAACAGCGACGGACGGCTGTTCTGTTACTCCAAAGCAGCAAGAGAAGAGCCGGGCGGGCGGTCACCGGCGCTGAGGTCAGTACAGGCTTATCCTCCTGCCCAACTGGTTCCCGACCGCTGGCTGTATTTTTACCGCCAACGGTCAGGGACGGGTCCTTAAAACCCGAGCCATAGACTTTCTACGGCTCGGGTTTTAACTTGCTGCGTCGCGCGATCGGGCAGCTGAATGTCGGGTCTCCGGCTGTCAGTGACTGCCGGGGACCCTGAGGAGAAGATAGGAGCAGCTTTCGCAGCTTCTGTCTTCTCTGATCTCTTTTACACAGCGCTCAATGAACGCTGTGTAAAGGAATAGAGACAGCAGCAGCGGCGCTGTCTCTATTCCTCCCGGTGAACATGTGACTGGTCACATGATCGCCGGGTGCCGTTAGTGGCAGACTGTTGCTGGGTCTTACTAGACCCAGCACAGCCCTATTAGTGACAATCGTCACTATGAGAGGGCTGATTTCCCCTGTAACTGGGGCTGCTGTGCAGCTCCAGTTACAGTGGAAAAACATGGTGTAAAACAAAGAAAAAAAATATATAAAGTTCCCCAAAGGTCTTTTTTGACCTTTGAGGAACAGACCATAGTAATAAAAAATAGTAAAGTGCAAAAAAAAATTAAATAATAAATACACATAAAAACCCCACCCCAAAAAAAACGTTTCCCCCCCGCCAATGATAGTTGTAACGCTAGCGCTGACCCAATTACCCTAATATAGACATGTAATATATTAAAATTTACGGTAGACAATGACGATTACAAATAAAAGGTCTATTTTAGGGTAAAACTATGTTATTACCCAAAAAAAATAGCTGAAACGTAAAAAAGCTTATTTTTTTACTATTATTTTCAAACTTTATGAATAAAAATTCTAAAATAGCAAAAAAGGTGTGTATAAAAACGCTAAAAAAACGAAACCTGCATTGTCTACGGAAAAAACGTTGCAAAAATCACTTTGGTTTTATTTTTTTTTCATAAAAATGTGTGTTTGGGGCAACTTTGTAATTACGTTTTATTAAAAAATATTTTCACTTTTTGAGATATAGCTGCTTTGTATCCTGTATCCGTCAGGTCAGCAGGACTGACGGGATCAGTGAAACGGGCCCTGCGCTAAATTATAATCTTAAATGAGGTGAGGTGGATCCTGCGTGTCACTGATCCTGTCAGTCCTGCTGACCTGACGGATACAGGATACAAAGCAGCTGTATCTCAAAAAGTGAAAATATTTTTTAATAAAATCAATCAATCACACTGATACACATACTATATATATATATATATATATATATATATATATATATATATATATATATATATATAAATAATTATAATATTAAGTTTTTAAATGTGTACATAACCTTGTGGCACTATATACAAGGGGGAGCGCTGTGAGGCACTATATACAAGGGGGAGCGCTGTGAGGCACTATATACAAGGGGGAGCGCTGTGAGGCACTATATACAAGGGGGAGCGCTGTGAGGCACTATATACAAGAGTGAGCGCTGTGATGTACTATATACAAGGGGGAGCGCTGTGAGGCACTATATACAAGGGGGAGCGCTGTGAGGCACTATATACAAGGGGGAGCGCTGTGTGGCACTATATACAAGGGGGAGCGCTGTGAGGCACTATATACAAGGGGGAGCGCTGTGTGGCACTATATACAAGGGGGACCGCTGTGTGGCACTATATACAAGGGGGGCTGTGTAGTGCTATCCACAGTGATATGTGTGTGGCGCTCTTTATAGGGGGGCTGTATGGCACTATCTATATGGGGCTGTGTGTAACGCTCTCTACGAGGGGGATGTGTGATATATAGAGGGGGCTGTGTATGGCGATATCTATGGGGGTGTGTAATATCTACAGGGGCTGTGTGGCACTATGTACAGGGGGCTGTGTGTATGTGGTGTTTTACAGTGTGTGGTATTATATTCAGGCGCGCAGTGTTTGGTGCTATTATATTTAGGGGTACGGTATGTGGCACCATGATAACTTTATTTTAGTTTATCGGTGTGGAAATGTTGGAAAAGTGAGGAGACGTCTGAGTGGCAAATTCTGCAGAAATGAGTCATGGCTGGGAGAAGTTGTCATGAGCGCTGGACCGGATGGAAAAGAAAAGAGGAAAAAAACTACTAGAATCTGAGACGTCGTCACCTGTGAGTCACTAGATTTATAGAGAATCTGTCACCTTTCCTGACATGTTTATTATAGGAAATCCTTGTATTTCACAAAAAGTCTTTTTGCAGTCCAGGACTGATAGATAATTCCCCTTGTCAGGAGGTTGTGTCCCTGCACAGTGTGATACTGTCAGTATGTACGGACACTGCGCTGTGACAAGGGAAATCGTAACACTGTTAATGCTTGCCCAAAAAGGTAGTGTTAAAAATAGTTACGGCGCGGCACGGCGGCGGTGAGGAAGGGGGGCCCAAGTTTGGGTAACAGCCCAGGGCCCATGGTCTACTTAATCTGCCACTGCACCTATACATACTGTTTGTCTTCCCTGGGGCAGATGGAATCTTCCTGCGACATGTCACACGGCTAGAAATATCTGACAGTGGTTGGAAGAGCCCGACCAAGACTTCCAATTACTTGCCTGGCCCTCTAATTCACCAGACTTGAACCCAATTGAGCATTTGTGGGACCACCTCGATCATCTTGTTCGCTCTATGGATCCTCCCCCACACATCCTCCAGCAAATGTGGGATGAACTGCAGTCAGCATGGCACCAGATACCTGAGACAACCGACCAGCACCTTATTGAGTCACTCCCAGCCCGTCTAGCTGCTGTCCGTGCTGGATACTCTGGATATTAGCTGCTGGTCATAATAATGGGACTCGACTGTGTATATGTATTTATTTATTTATCATAGCTTACAAACCAGCAACGTATACAAATATATATATATATATATATATATATATTCATGACGTTCATGGTTAATTGTTGATTTAATACTTGGCGGTGATAAATGCCGGAGAATGGTTTCTACATATTTTGTTGCAGAGCAGAACTACTTCATTGCTGTACATACAGACATCCATATGTATATAGTGTAAAATGCCATTAAAACCCCAATAGGCGCAGAATTTTTAAAAAAATGCTAGATTACATAGAAAGTTATATTATGACTCTCTTGCAAGTGTTAAAATCTCCAGGAAGATAGCCCAAAATTTAGAAATAAAGTATGCACTATCATCGGCTTCCAGTCTTGTAAGATTACACCGCGTTCCAAATTATTATGCAAATGTTATTTTTCGCTGATTTTCCTAAATAGTCGATGCAAATGACAGTCAGTATAATCTTCAAGCCATCAACCGTTGGAGTATAATGCAAATTTTATTGAACAAATCTCCTAATGATAACTGATTTTTTTTTAGAAGTAAAAAACTCAAAATGCACTGTTTCAAATTATTATGCACATCAGAGATCAAAACATTTTAAAGGTTGTAAAGAGAACTAAAATGGTAATTTGTTGAATTTGCAGCATCAGGAGGTCATATTTACAGAAATCAAAGCTCTTTCAATCAAAAAAAACTCAACAGGCCAAGTTACATGTTAACATAGGACCCCTTCTTTGATATCACCTTCACAATTCTTGCATCCATTGAATTTGTGAGTATTTGGACAGTTTCTGCTTGAATATCTTTGCAGGATGTCAGAATAACCTCCCAGAACATCTGTTTTGATGTGAACTGCCTCCCACCCTCATAGATATTTTGCTTGAGGATGCTCCAAAGGTTCTCAATAGGGTTGAGGTCAGGGGAACATGGGGGCCACACCATGAGTTTCTCTCCTTTTATGCCCATAGCAGCCAATGACACAGAGGTATTCTTTGCAACATGAGATGGTGCATTGTCATGCATGAAGATAATTTTGCTACGGAAGGCACGGTTTTTCTTTTTGTACCACGGAAGAAAGTGGTCAGTCATAAACTCTACGTACTTTGCAGAGGTAATTTTCACACCGTCAGGGACCCTAAAGGGGCCTACCAGCTCTCTCCCCATGATTCCAGACCAAAACATGACTCTGCCACCTCCTTGCTGACGTCGCAGCCGTGTTGGGACATGGTGGCCATTCACCAACCATCCACTACTCCATCCATCTGGACCATCCAGGGTTGCACGGCACTCATCAGTGTACAACACGGTTTGAAAATTAGTCTTCATGTATTTCTTAGCCCGCTGCAACTGTTTCTGCTTGTGAGCATTGTTTAGGGGTGGCCGAATAATAGCTTTATGCACACTTGCAAACCGCTGGAGGATCCTACACCTTGAGGTTCGCGGGACTCCAGAGGCACCAGCGGCTTCAAATACCTGTTTGCTGCTTTGCAATGGCATTTTAGCAGCTCCTCTCCTAATCCTATTAATTTGTCTGGCAGAAACCTTCCTCATTATGCCTTTATCTGAACAAACCCGTCTGTGCTCTGAATCTGCCACAAATCTTTTCACAGTACGATGATCACGCCTTAGTTTTCTTGAAATATCCAATGTTTTCATACCTTGTCCAAGGTATTCCACTATTTCACGCTTTTCGGCAGCAGAGAGATCCTTTTTCTTTCCCATATTGCTTGAAACCTGTGGCCTGCTTAATAATGTGGAACGTCCTTCTTAAGTAGTTTTCCTTTGATTGGGCACACCTGGAAAACTAATTATCACAGGAGTCTGAGATTGAGTACAATGATCCAAAGAGCCCTAAGACACAATACCATCCATGAGTTTAATTGAAAAACTAATAATTAAATGTTTATGACACTTAAATCCAATGTGCATAATAATTTGGAACACGCTGTATATAGTTCTGTGCTCGGAACATGTCAAATATTATCAGACTTTCGGGGCTGTTGGATGGTGAAATACTAGCATGGATTAATAACTCTTACACAATTAATTATTGATGAAGATCTTTCTAAGGTTCTATTCACACTTAATTTTTTTATTTCCGTCGGAAGTATACATTGAGAGTATTTTCCGACATATACCTCCGATGGAAGACTGTGACATATGCCAATGTATAGACAGACTGTATGCCTCTGTATGGGAAAGTGCAGCAGACTACACTTATCTATACAGTTAAAAAAGGTATACTGATGCATATTAATTAGCCAAGGACACTCTTTTGGCATATACGCCAGTTGCATTGGGCCTTATGGACACGTCCAACATATCGGATGCATACGCTAAATGTAATTTAAAAAAATGAAGTGTATTCAGAGCCTAATTTTCCTGGTGTCATTTTGCACAGTAACATGACCACTAGGGGGCATCCTATTTTTTTTAATTCTTCACCTCGGAAACTCAAAACTAAAGCTTACCTTGAGTATGTTAAGCTAGGAAATCCCAAATAATTTAGTTAATGTATTTTTACAGTACAAAGGTTTCTGTGGAAAAGAAAGGTATAGAATGAGAACTGAAAAGATCACATGGAGACCAAATCACTTCTACATGTCAGAGTGATACAGTTACCCTGGAAAGTGCAAGCGCCTTCTGAGTTTTTGACAGAACTAATCCTGCATGCATCTTATCAAAGATCAAACCTGTACTTTGCACCAGCTTTTAAAAACACTTTCAAAAGTTATTAATAGTTTCAAATTGCATCAATATGGTTTCCTGCGCTTAGGAGGCCCCTTTGTTCCTTACAATTACTAATAGAAAGTTAACAGCAATACTTTAATTGCTTTCACTTTTTGGATGCAAACTAGAAGTCATTAAGCTTCAGAAATCTCCTTTCTCAGAGATAACATCTCCTGCCTGGAGGAATGGGAATTAGACAGTATTTACAAGACTTAAAGCTAATTTTATTGCATATCATATTCACCATCTGCCTCTGGCTCGAATATTAGGGGCTTTATTTAAAAATCTAAATATTGGAAGAATGTATAAATTCACAAATTAATCTGGAAACAATATGCTCGCTGCCCATGCCTAAAGGTATTATTGATCAAAGGGGTTTTCCCATTGTAGCAAGTGATACATATCCATATGCCATCACTTATTGATCGATGGGGTTCAAGATCGGGATCCCCACGATCCTCCACTGGTTTTCCCTGCACAGTGACGCTTCCTGCCACCCGCTATGCAGGGAACTGGAGTTCAGCGCTATTCACATGAATGGAGCTGTGGCGCAGTTACCTGTACAGCAGGTGGTCGGGAGCGTTAGGAGTAAAGTCGAAGGGATCTCTGTCCTTTCGTTTTCTGGATCGGTAGTCATCCCTTAAATCTAACCCCCAACTGAACATAAAGTTATGGCATATCCAAGCAATATGCCATAACATTAAAAGATGGGGTAACCACCTTAACAGATGGGTCATTTTCAAGTAATTTTCTAGCAGTGTTTTCAAGCAACGGGCATCATCGTGGATTAATTTCTAGAAAGATCACTGGTGATGAACCTTCATCACATTATGGGGCCCTTAGGTTTTGCCTTTATTTGAGGGCCACACATCATAGTAAATGCCCAATTTGCAGCAAAGAGGTGGTCACATACATGTGATCACTACGTTATAATCTATAAGAGATACGAAAACAACCAAGTTTGCATTCTCAGCATTCTCAGCAGTCTCTTCATCTCTCATTCCCTGTCATGTTAGTTTTGAGGCTAGGTTCATACCACGTTTGAAAGCTATATACGTTTTCTGATTTGAAAAAAGTGAAATAAAACGTATAGGTTGCTGGAAGCCTACAAAAGTAGGCAAAAATGTGTCTGTATAAAATATGTTGCAAAGGTATGGGATATGGCATAAATTGACTGAAGAAGAGTAATGGGGTATTCCCATTACATGATGTTATGACAAATCACTTGGATATGGTATAACATTATAATTGGTGATCTACAACATCTGGGACCACCAGCGATCCCGAGAACGAAGTGTCAAAAAACTCTTCAGCGGAACTACTGGACATATGCTGTGCAAGGATCTGCAATACAACTTAATACAAGTGAATGGGGCCGCGCCGCAGTTCCCTGACTGTGAACATCGCTGGCGCCGCAGCGCTAAACTAAACTAATTCTGAGGATTGCTAGGTGTCCCGGCAGTCGGACCCTCACCGATGCTAGAAATATGTCATCACAGGTAAGGGTAAGTTCACACGCAGTGAGCAAAAACGTCTGAAAATACGGAGCTGTTTTCAGGCGAAAACAGCTCCTGATTTTCAGACGTTTTTTTAACAACTCGCGTTTTCGGTGGCATTTTTTACGGCCGTTTTTGGAGCTGTTTTTCAATGGAGTCAATGAAAAACGGCTCCAGAAACGTCCCAAGAAGTGTCCTGCACTTCTTTTGACGAGCCGTCATTTTACGCGCCGTATTTTGACAGCGACGCATAAAATAAAGGCTCGTGGGAACAGAACATCGTAATTCCCATTGGAAGCAATGTGTAGATGTTTTTAGGCGTAATAGGAGCATTTTTTCAGGCGTAATTCGAGGCGTAAAACACCCAAATTACGTCTGAAACCACTGCGTGTGATCATTCCCATAACTGTAAGAAAACCCCTGTAGTTATTTAACTGCTCACAGATAGATGAAAGAGGGTTTTTTTGTTTTTGGAAATAAAAGAAAAAATTATGCCTAAATTACCCCATTGACTATACATTATATACACGTGTTTTTATGTTGTTTATTTATTTTTTTGCAAAAACATTATCGTAAATCCCATGCTATTATCTATGCTTAAAAAAGATTTTCCTGATAAATTGCACAAAAACATATGCCACCTTAAGGTGCCCATATACATAAGATGTATGTCAGACAAACCCACTGATATCGCCGGGACCGGGCGACCATCTAAGGCCGGATTCACACGAGCGTGTTCGGTCCACGATATACGGTCCGTATGTCGGCAGTATTTCCCAGACCGAACACACTGCAGGGAGCTGGGCTCTTATCATCATAGTTATGTATGACGCTAGGAGTTGCTGCCTCGCTGCGGGAAAACTGTCCCGTACTGTAATCATGTTTTCAGTACGTGACAGTTTTCCCGCAGCGAGGCAGGGACTCCTAGCGTCATACATAACTATGACGATAAGAGCCCAGCTCCCTGCAGTGTGTTCGGTCTGGGAAATACTGCCGACATACGGACCGTATATCATGGACCGAACACGCTCGTGTGAATCCGGCCTAATATGTATGCGGGTGTGGTGTCCTGACTCACCCCCGATGGAAGATGTCGGGGAAAGAAGTATCGGGCATGTTAGATTTTAAAGGGGTTTTCCGGGGACCAAAAATTGCTTTGCATTCATATTTTTATGTAAAAATTTATATATTGAACTCAATAAAAGCACAGTATACAGCAAGCTGCAGAAGGATTTTCTTACTACACACATTCATGACTTTTCAATAGGATCTGCCGTAAATATTTGGCTCATCGGGAGACCGACTAAAGCTGGCCATAGATTTAAGATAGATGTCATGCCGGATGAATGCACGGTCGGCTGACAGCTATTTCTACCAACCCCCGCACATGAGTGCTAGGCATGGCCGAGCGTGAATGTGTTCTCAACGGGAGAGAGAATTAAGCTGCTGCCGGACACCTCTGGCAGAGGCTTATGTCCCGGGAGAAAAAAGGATCAGGCATGTTCAAGGGGTTATCCGGGTTCCAAAAATTGCTTTGCATTCATATTTTTATGTAAAAAGAAGTCACTTATTAATGTACTTTAATTAAAAATTCGGTACTAAATGGTGCCGTTCAAACCCTGTGAACTCTTCCCAGAAGTCTTGGAGCTTTTCTAATATTGATGACGCGCCGACACGGCCCCATGTGACTGAGGGCTTGCTTCCTGTGCTGTTCGTGTCGGCGTGTTATCAATGACATGACCACAAGGGGCTGTCACATTGCCTATTGCTGAAGTCCCCGATTTGAGCACCAGCTAGTGCTTTGCTCGGGACTCCAGCACTGCTCCCGACATTTGGTCAGTGACTTCAGGGGCTTCCTATAGCTGGAGTTCCCGAGCAGAGCATCAGCTGATGCTCTGCTTGGGGACTCCAGCATTGCTGCCAATGTCTCTGTCACTGTCCATATATGGACAATGACGTCGGCAGCAGTACGGGAGTGCCCAGGCAGAGCATCAGCTGATGCTCTGCTCGGGGACTCCAGCAATAGGAAAACCCTGAAGTTGCTGTCCATATATGGACAGTGATGTCGACAGCAGTAGTGGAGTCCCCGAGCAGAGCGTCAGCTGATGCTCTGCCTGGGGACACCCATACTGCGGATGTCACTGTCCATATATGGACAGTGGCATCGTCAGCAATTCTGGAGTCCCTGAGCAGAGCATCAGCTGATGCTCTGCTCGGGGACTCCAGCGATAGGAAACCCCTGAAGTGACTGACCAAATGTCGGGAGCAGTGCTGGAGTCCCGAGCACAGCGCTAGCTGATTCTCTGTTCGGGGACTGCAGCAATAGACAGTGTGACAACCTCTTGCCGTCATGCCATTGATAACACGCCGACATGAACAGCCCATGAACCAAGTCCTCAGTCACGTGGGGCCGTGTGGGCGTGCCATCAATATTAGAAAAGCTCCAGGACTTCCGGGAACAGTTCACCGGGTTTGAACGGTACCATTTAGTACCGAATTTTTAATTAAAGTACATTAGTAAGTCACTTATTTTTGCATAAAAATATGAATGCAAAGCAATTTTTGGTCCCCGGATAACCCTTTAAACATGTGGTATTACAGCTCAATCCCATTCCTTTCAATAGAGCTGATAAGCAATAACAGATACAACCTATGGACAGGTGTGGCACTGTTTTTGGAAGAAAGCAGCTATGTTTTTCTAGTCCTGTACATCTTAACCCCAATGTCTATAAAGATATTTTAAAGTGTAACTTAACTTTTATAAAACTTTTGACATGTCATAGTGATATGTCAGAAGTTTTGATCGATGGAGGTCTGAGCACTGAGACCCCTACCGATCACTAAAATGAAGTGGCAGAAGTAGGAGTACGGACTCATAGACTTTCTATTGAGCCCGTAGACCACTCTCTCGGCTTTCCAAGGAAAGCCAATCAGAAACTAAGCAGCACAGTTCTCACCCGAGCACTTCTGCCACTTTGTATTAGCGATTGGTGGGTGTCTCAGTGCTCGGACCCCCACTGATCAAAACTTCAGACATTAACCTTAAAAAACCCAAAACGGTGTTCAAGGGTAGACGTTCATTTAAACATAAGACAGATATTTTTTTACGTTTTAAAAAAAATAAAATTTTTCTATGAAGGTTATTTCTTAGCCCTTGGTACCACTTAGACTTGATATATTTAGGAACTTGCACAAAGAAAAGTAAGAAGGTGATGTCACCAGGAAAATATCTGCAGTTCTGCCTGTCATTGCAGGAGAAATCCCCAGAACATCAGCATGGAAATATTCAATCCATCTACATAAGCCTGGACTTCTTGACAATGGGCATATTCCATTGTAGGATCACCCCTAATCTCAAGGTTTCATCTCTTCTGTTGAGAAACCGTCTGATAGCTGCACACATAATAATGAGGTCATCTGACACTTAGACTTTATATTAATTGTCTTAATATACTGTATTTAATTATAGATTAAAGGCAATCATTAGCTGGAAAAATTACCTCTGGCTCATTGTGTCTGTATAGGGGAAGTATCTGCTCTTGTCAGCGGTGAATGACGGATTGCATAGTGCTATCACACACCTAAGCTTTTTAATAAACTTTAAAGAGACAGTGCATTGTTATTTAACCCACCCACTAGTTACTTGAAATTGCCATGTAAATGGCTTTGCCAAGACTCATACTGATCTTTGTGATCTTTGCATAACATCTGTCAGACAATTTGACCACAGACAGTATGCATTCTTTGTTCTTGTTTCTGGAGTGCTGTGGATTGTTACCTGCCTAAGGGCACATTGTCTAGTACTGTAAAGACCCAGTGGGGAATCCAATATAAGGGAACCTTAAAATAAGTTGGAATTACATGACAAATAATTCCTACAAAAATATTATACTGAGTTGTAAAGTCACAAATAACTGTCTAATTTTCATTACTCGTCACAACTGGTATTCAAAGGAGTTGTACGAGATTAGACAAAAAGTATTGTTTCAGTAACAGCGCCACTCTTATACATAAGTTGTGTCTGGTATTGTAGCTTAGCCCTATCCACTTGAGTGAGTTGAAGCTGCAATACCAAACACAACCTATGGACAAGGGTGGCGCTGTTTCGGGGAAAAATAAAGACTTGACTTTTTAATCTCATGCAACACCTTCAATTTTAATTTCATCCAGGGTACAATTGTCAAGTAGAGTGGGTAAACGTTAAGTCAAGTAGAGTGTGTGTGTGTGTTAGTAGTAGCTTTTTTTCAGTGGTTAGCACTGTTGCCTTGCAGCGCTGGGGTCCAGGGTTCAAATCCAACTGAGGACAACATCTGCATGGAGTTTGTATATTTTCCCCATGTTTGTGTGGGTTTCCTCCCACATGCCAAAAACATACCCACAGGGAATTTAGATTGTGATCCCCAATAGGGACAGTAAGTGAGGAACACTGTACAGCACTGTGGAATATGTTGGCGCTATATAAGTAACAGAAATAAGAAATTTGATTTTTAAGAGAATCTGTCTCCAGACAGCCCTCAGCTATATTTACAATTCTGTGTGGCTGCAGAGCTGAAATCTCCCACCGTTCCTTGCTGGCTTAATATCTCTGCACAGAGCTTGCGCTGGGAAATTTGCATTGTGGGAAATGCACTCACCTGATATAAGAGAAACAAACTATTCCACTGCATTATAGGAGCTCAGCTAATCTGTTAGGGTTGTCTCTGACAACAAGCTGGTTTCCCATGACAACCAGCAGAATTGTGAATGCAGCTCTGGAGTATAATACAGGATGTATGTCAGCATCAGTACAAACTAAATAATGCAATGTATTTACAAGGCTACTCAACTTTTATATATAATAATGCTCAATGGTGGATATTCCCTTCAATTTATCTATATTTTTCAGTTCAGGTGCATTTATTTAGCAAATGTTGCTTTCGTCCATTAATTAAACATCAATATAAAATGTAAGAAACTGATACACTACAAAAAGTTGTGCCATTATGTGTTATCTGATGAAATAGAACTGCCTAGTGTAAGGTTTCCTTTATTGCGTGCCGATTTGGGATCCACCTGCCATTATGATAAGCCGGGGAGGCCAATCTGATGTATTTGTGATTTACAAATAGTAATTAATAAGTCAATCTTTTTACCCATAATATATCAGCTGACAAGTGGTTTATCTCTAATGTTAACCTAATAGTTTAAAGGATAGCAAATTCAGTAGTTCACAACCTGCAATTTCCTATTTGTACACAAGAGGGAGATTTTGAATTAGAACAGATAAATTATATCCACCAATATTTTTTAATACGTCACAGGTTGCTATTAAGTTTCATTAATATCGCATCAGAGATCAAGCTCCTCATAAGACATGTCAACGGAAAGTTTATAAAATGGGTTTTACCATTTAACCAGATAAAGCTCATTCTTTGAATAATGAAAAGTTATTCTTTCTAATGTTTTCAGGTTTTCATGATCTCTGCTTGCTGTCATTAAATAGGAACCTTCATTGTTTATTTCAAGGGGATAAAAATCTGTCATAGTCATTGGATAATCACACAGGTGCACGGCGCGTTACATTACAGTTATCAGAGCTGTGTCTTGTAACGATCCCAGCGCACAGGTCACATGATCAGGACAGATTTTTATCCCCTGGAAGTTAACAACAAAGGTTTCTATTGAATGACAGCAAGCAGAGATTCTGAAAACAGAAAATATATTGGGAAAACCGTATAGCTGTTCATTATACAAAGAACAAACCTGAACAACCCTTTACTTTCTATGATTACACACAGGATATTAGGCATAGCAGAAAGCAAATGGAAAAGTGTGACTAATAATTTCCTTTCTGTCCACATTTCTGCACCATTGGGAGTAAATGCTCCTTCCCCTGTAGTCAAGAGAGGAACATGCAGATATAAACCAACGCTCTCCCCAGAGATTTCCTGTTCTCGTCATTTGTTAGCTGTATCCGGTGATGCTGCTGCTTAAAGGAACTCTGAAGTAAATGTATAAAATGAGCAAAAAATAAAAAAATATCCCACCAATTCTTCCCTTCCCCTCCTCTTTTCCTTTGTTCCTGTTGTGTCTCATATTGCAATTAAAACGGAGAAATATATAAAGAAATCTTCTCTGTGTGTTTCCCAGGAGATCAACCACTTCCGTCTCATTCTCCTCACAATCCTGTCTCTGGCTAAAGAGAACTGGCTGCAGCAGGAGCCTTCTCCAACTCTTCTGTCTACAGTAGGACTGTAATGTCGGACCGCCGACTCCCCTTACCTGCTGACCGCCTTCCCCAGAGACGTCAGCACATCCGGCCGCTCTGTCCTGTAATGTCCGCGAGGAGGCACATGCGTGCTGGTTCCCCGCCTTAAAGGGAAGGCGTGCGCATATGTAATTAATTATTTCCTAGATCACCCTGGACTATAAAAAGAGCCCTGCCCTTTCACTCCTTGCCTGGGCGTTGTTGTTGTCTACCCATGTTCATATTGCAAATGGTTACTTAGTGTTATCCTGCTCCCAGTATTCCCGTTCCCTGCTACCTGTATCCCGTGCTGTGTTTTGTTCTTGAGCCTTTCTAGTGTTGGAGTTGTGTTGTGCCGCCTGCTGTTATACACCACGTCATCTGCCACTCCTGGTATCATCCGCCACGTCTGGCGCTACCTGCCACGTCTAGCACCATCTGTGCCAAAGCCTCTGCCACTGTCTGGACTATCTCAGGCACCCTTGTGCTACGAACTTTTGTATAGACTTTGCATAGACTGTGACTTGGCCAGCTGCCTCTCCACTATGGCGGAGCGGCCTAGTGGGTCCACATACCCCTAGATCGTGACAAGGACATCATGACTACATAAGGCAGAACCCCTTGGCTATGGGGCGCCAGCTGAAAATTTAGCAGATCTGAAGGGAAATAAAACTTGCAGTCTTGGCAGAATTTCTACAAGATTGTTAGTTTAAGGAACATGGAGAAGATCCTGTAGACTGGAAAAATATGTCAGCAAATTTATCTCCTATTTATTGTTAACATTAATTTCCAGCTTCTTACAATGTGGCGCAGACTCAGAAGCTGAGCCAGCACCTTATGCAGTAAGTGGAAGCTCTTTTATATAGCTGACACCCGCCTGGGCTTAAAGGGGTTGTCCAGTCTCTAAAAGTTGATGGCCTGTCTTCAGGATAGGCCATCAATATTTGATCAGTCGGGGCCTGACTCCCAGGCCGAACAGCTGTTTTGAAGGGGCCGCAGCGCTTGTACGAGCGATGCTTCCCCTTCTTTCCTTAATTGCTCGAACTTTGAATTGCTGACACTGGTGTAGCGGCGGTTCACAGTATTCACTTCAATGGGAGGAGGCTGTAGTACTGTGAACCGCCGCTACAAGTGTGTCGGCGATTTATAGTACAAGCAAATAAGGAGAGAAGGGGAAGCAGCGCTCGTAGAAGCGCTGCAGCCCCCTTCAAAACAGCTGTTCGGTGGAGGTCCCTAGAGTCGGACCGCGACTGATCAGATATTGATGGCCTATATTGAGGATAGGCCATCAATTTTTAGAAACTGGACAGCCCCTTTAATATGGCTTAAGCAGGGCTTAATAGAAGAGCACAGAAAAAGGCTTAACATTTCTACACAGAAGTTTTGCAGCTATCGCATGGTAAAGGTTCAAGGTGCACTAAAAAAAAGTTAGAAAATGTTTAGTACGATTTTGAAAAATATTTCTAAAAAAATTTCCATTTTTCACATAAAAACGTAAACAAATCGGAAAAAAATTGGTATCACTGCATCTGTAAAAGTTCAAACTATTCAAATTCTATTATTTAACCCACTTAGTCAACACCATAGGACAAAAAAAATTACAGTGCCAGAAATGCTATTTTTTGGACACTTCACTTCCCACCCAAAAAATTAAATTAAAAGTGATTCAAAAGTTGTATTTACCCCAAAATGGTACCACCAAAAACTACAGCTCACCATACAAAAAACAATGCTTATACAGCTCCATTGATGGAAAAATTTAAACATTTTGGGTCTCAAAACATGGCGACACAAAACAGTTAAAAAATATATATATTTGAATTTGGTATCGCCGTAATTGTACTGACCTGCAGAATAAAGTTAACATGTAATTTTTATCTCACTGTGAACACTGTAAAAACGAAACCCAAAATACTATGACTAAGTTAAGGTTTTTGTTTTTAAATTTTAAAGATTTTCATTACATTATATAGAATATAAAATTATGGCATTAAAAATTAAAACTCATTTCCCAAAAAACAAGCCTTCACACAGCTATGTGAACAGAGAAATAAAATGATGACTCTTGGAAATAAAAGATGAAATACGCCGTAAACAGCTTCCCATTGTCATCAATGGGAAATACACTGTGTAGTTCATATATGGCAGATTTTTATGCTGCTGAATTAAAAAAACACCTTGTAAAAATATGCTGCATAAAAAAGAAACGTGTTACACGCTGATATTCCTGTGGCACTGCAAAAAAACGCTTTGAAAATACGCCTCAAAATACGCTTTAGAATACGCTTTAAAAAAGCCTTCATAATACGCTTTGAAAACGCTTAAAAAATCCTAAACGGCCTGAAAATTTGCTTTAAACCCTTACCGACTTCATGGAAAGCTAGTGCTTTCCGAATGGTTCAGAAGCTGAGTCAGTGCCACCATCCCCGGGAGTCGGCTGTATGTTACATCTGACACCCTGGGGTAATGGCTGGGGCCGAAGTTTGCTCCGATCCCCGCCATTAATCCCTTAAATGCAGCGGTCAAAAGTGATCGCTGCATTTAAGGGGTTTGCAGCTCATCGGCACCCCAGCAATGAAATTGCCGGGGTGACGGTGGCTGCAAAGGCAACCGGAGGCATAACACTAGCCTCCCAGTATTCAGGCCGCGCCCAGAGGCGGGGCCTAAAATGCTTCCGTAACGGCCGGCAAGAAGGTACGAGCTCAGAAGCTGAGTTTGCGTCATCAGAGGTGGATGTCAGCTGTATGTTACAGCTGACATCCACCTGTAACGGCAGGAACTGGAGCTAGCTCCGATTCTTGCCATTAACCCCTTAGATGCAGCAATCTAAAGCGATCGCTGCATCTTAGAGGTTGGTAGCAGATTGGCAGCACTGCCATGCAATCACAGAGCTGCCGACTGCTGCTATGGTAAAAGGAGGCCTAACAATGGCCACCTGCTCTACCATTACGGAAGCCGATTAGGCCCCGCCCGGAGGTGGAGCCTAATCGGCTTGCTGTCTGTGAATGACTGACAGATCTTTTTTTTTTTTTTTTATTCTTTTATTTGTCATTTTGTTATTTTATATCACAAATCGTACAAGTAATATACACAACATAGTGCAAAAATGGCATTGAAATCATGCAACAGATCACAGGGTAGTTATCAGCCTCACATCAACACATGAGTTCACCTGAGAGTACCATGTCGCTGAAAATACTTATGTAAGAAAACTCCGGTATGCACCCTGAACCCGCAGCCGTGCATGGTATGTCCTAAATGTGCATAAGAGCATTAAAGAGAGCAACAGAGGCAGAAAGAAGGAGAGGCCAATAAGTAAGGAAAGAAAGAATAGAAAATGGGGGGTGAGAAAACACGAAGGGAAGAGGGGGGAGGGGGGGGAAGCTGACCTGACATTCCGGATCTAGACGGGAATTCACGAGGCCATGATGATTTTATATTCCTCGGTCGTTTGGAAACGAATCCATTCACGCCATGTTTTTAGGAAGGAGGCATGAGTCCCCTTCATTGATGCCGTGAGGTCCTCCATTCTCATGATTTCCTGGATCTTGCCGAACCACATGCCCACCGTTGGAGGACAGGACTGTCTCCACAGTGCAGGAACACATGCCCTAGCCGCGTTTACCAGGTGTCTAACTACCGAACGTCTATACACTGGCAGTGGGACCTCACACAGATGAAGCAGGAAGAGGCCCGGGGCTCTCGGCAGAAGGTAATCCGTAAACTTTGAGGAAATGCGCCACCCCTCGGACCAGAACCCAGTCAGGAGTGGGCAGTCCCAGAAAATATGCAGGATTGTACCCACATGGTCCCCACATCTCCAACATAATGGCGAGGCCGCCGGGATCATAGCATGCAATCTGGAAGGCACCCTGTAACAACGGGACAATATCTTAAACCCTGCCTCTTGGAATCTACTGGCCATGGAGGACTTATGTGTCATGGTGAACATACGGTCTTGTTGTTCAGGTGTAAATGTTTCGCCCAGATCCCTCTCCCAGCTGAGCAAGTACGGAGGTGGCGGCAGGTTGGTGGGCGAGATCAAGAACGTATAGATTCTGGATAAAGCATGTCGGATCGTGCCTGTGCCTGTACACAGGAGTTCAAGCGCGGAGCAGTCTCGCAGTTGCTCTCCAGGATGTTCTAAGGACGCTAGGAAATATCGCAACTGGGTAACCTGCCATGTCGAGAAAGGGACAGGGTCCGACAGGGCTTGAATTTGATCGCTCTTCATCCACCTCCCCTCCTGCTGAAATTGTCAGGCCTGCCCCTTACCCGCCCGCAACCATACTTGGAATGGACCGCTTTCCAGTCCCGGTGGAAAGGCAGGGTTGCCCAAGATCGGGAATAGCGGGGAGGGGGACGGCGAAATCTCTGCCCGAGTAAACACCCGCGCTGCGACTGCCAGAGTGGGGCCGATTGTCGGGTGTAACCGCGCGACCCTGGGAACATTTCTGCCCAACCACGGCAGAGCCTGCAATGGGATGGACATAAACACCTGTTCCATAGACACCCATTCTTTCGTCCCGCCGTGCCGGAACCAGTCTAAGATTCGTGTCAAGTGGGAGGCGTGATGATATGAGACAAAGTCCGGAAGACCAATGCCCCCCTCCCCCTTTACACGAAAGAGCAAAGATCGGGCGATACGTGCTGGTTTCCCTGCCCATATGAATTTGTGCGCCAGGGACAGCAGGGACTGAAAGAACGGGCGTGGGATATGGATCGGTAGGGCCTGTAAGATATACAGAATCCGTGGCAAAATGTTCATTTTAAAAATCGCACACCTACCGAACCAAGTAAAAGTGCCCGACGTCCAAGAGTCCAGGTCTGCCTTTATACGTTGAAGAAGCAAAGGGAAGTTCACCGCATAAAGGCGAGAAAGATCCCCGGGAAGTCGGACTCCCAGGTATTTAAGCGAATCTCTTGCCCACTTGAAGGAAAAGGACTCCGACAGTTCAGCGACCAAAGTCTGTGGTAACAAAATATTAAGGGCCTCCGACTTCTGGTAGTTTATTTTGAAGTTGGATAATCTCGAGTATCTACCCAGCTCCGCCATCAGGTTAGGCAAGGAAATTCTGGGGGCTGTGAGGAAGAACAGCAGGTCGTCCACGTAAGCAGCAACCTTATGAGATCTGCCTCTCAAGTCCACGCCTGTAATGTCCGGGTTGGAGCGGATATGACACAGCAGGGGCTTCAGGCATAAAATAAAGATCAGTGGCGATAGAGGGCAGCCTTGGCGTGTGCCGTTAGTAATCGTTAAGGAGGATGAGAGTTGCCCATTGACCTTGACCTGAGCTGACGGGGAGGAGTAGAGACCAGAGATCCATGACATCATATGAGTCCCTATTCCTATATTTCGTAGGGTGGCCAACATAAAGTCCCAACTGACCCTGTCGAAGGCCTTTTCTGCATCCGTTGACAAAAAACAAGTGGGGAGTGACGTGACCGCTTCCTGGTACATTAAATTAATTGCCCGTGTGGTGTTATCTCTCGCTTCCCGTAAGGGCATAAAACCCACTTGGTCAGTATGTATCATGGTTTGAAGGAGCGGAGACAACCGATATGCCAGAATCTTTGCAAAGAATTTCAAATCTACGTCCAGTAGAGAAATAGGACGGTAACTCTGGCATAGGGATGGGTCCTTCCCTTCCTTGGGTATGACCGTAATGTGAGCCCTCAGCGTGTCCCTGGGAATGGAACCCCCTTCGGTGAGTGAATTAAAGGCCCGGATGAAGTGGGGTGCGAGCACTTCTGAATAAGTTTTATAGTACGGCAGAGACAGGCCATCCGGTCCCGGGACCTTCCCCGTAGGGGAGTCCTTCAGTGCCCATGACCACTCTTCTGGGGTGATGGGGGCCTCTATGGCCGCAAGATCATCAAGTGGGATGGATTTCATCCCAGAGGATCGAAGATACTCCTCGATCCTCTCTAGGTGGCTACCGCCGTCCTGCGAGGAGGGTGCCTTTGGGAGATTGTAAAGAGAGTGGTAATAGGCACGGAAGGTCTCAGAGATGTCATGTGGAAGTTGCAGTAGTTTATTATGAGTACCTATGATGTATGGAACGTATGTACGCGATCTGGTTTTCCGGAGGGCGCGGGCCAAGGTCCTACTGGGTTTATTACTGAATTCATAAAAATGTCTTCTACATTTGACTAGGGTGGCCTTCGCCTTGGCCAGACAGAGTGAGCGCACCTGCTCCCTCATTTGCCCCAATTCTGCCCCTAATAACCGGTCCTGTGATACTTTATGGGACTGTTCCAGTCGGTGGATGCGTAACAGTAGGTCTCTGAGATGTGCCGTTCGCTCCTTTTTGAGTTTGGCTCCCAGTCGTATAAGGGAACCGCGCACCACACATTTATGTGCCTCCCATATACAGAATGGGTCCATCCCTGGTGTGTCATTTCTATCAAAGTATTCCACCAGGTCACGACGCACCTCAGAGACCACCGACGCATCCTGTAGGAGCGACTCATTCAGCCGCCACTGCCAGGTGGGAGGATGGGCCAATGGGCGCGCTAGGGTGATGGTAATAAGGGCATGTTCAGATAACGTTATGTCATCTATTGAGGATGATGTAAGGCTAGGGAGGTGTGCGTGACGCAGGAAAAAATAGTCCAACCTGGAATAGGAGTTGTGAGGCCCCGAGTAGTATGTGTAGTCTTTGACTGAAGGATGCATAACCCGCCATGTGTCAACAAGTTGATGGTCGTGCAGCAGTCGCCGTATGCGACGATGTGCTGCCCTGGGTAGAGAGGAGTGCCCTCGTGATGTGTCTAAAACGGGGTCTAGGGTGACATTTAAATCCCCCCCCCATGACTAGGGTACCTTCCAGAAAGCCATCCAGAGCCCTCAAAACTCTGTCCAGATAGGCCACCTGACCAGAGTTAGGGAGATAGTATGAGGCCAGTGTGTACAGTGCATTATCCAACTTACCCTTTACGAAGTGGTACCGTCCCGCTTCATCTGCGCAGGTGTCCACGTGTTCCCAGTGTAGGGAACGAGAGACCAGAATGGAGACTCCCTTGGTCTTGGAGTCGGGGGACGCACTATGATACCCTGCGGGGTAGTTGGTGTCCGTAAGCTTCGGGATGCTATCTGCCCGGAAGTGGGTTTCCTGTAGAAAGGCCACGTGCGCTTTTCGTTTCCACAGGAGATGGAGAATGTAGGACCTCTTTTCCGGAACATTCAGACCCTGTGCGTTTAGGGAGACAACGATAATGTCAGTCATGGCAGCGTAAATTTCAGGGGTGGACAGCGGGGGAGGGGGAGAGAAAGACGAGGAAGAAAAAGAGGGAAAAAAGAAGAACGAATATATTCAGAGCAAGCTCTCTAAAGTCGGAGTACAATACCTCTCCACTACTCAACGCGAGCTGTGCCGCCTGCAGGAAACCTTCAAACACGACACAGCTACACGGAACCCTAATAGGGAACAAGGAAAGACCGGAGTGCAACGACAGCGCCACAACAGTTAAAATGTCAACTAGAAAATTCAAGTAACCAAAGTGCTTGAGAGCCCCGGACTCACCCTATTAACAGTTAACATTCCTAGTATTCACCTTCCCCTATGTGATAACCCAGGTTAGGCAAATGAAACAGTTAAAGCAGGTGAACTAAATAAAACCTCCCCCAACAGGTGTGGACCTGCCCGCCCCCACAACCCACAATGATACCACCAGCTATATGGCAGTTCCAGCAATGTGTTCCTGACAGTCCTCCAGGAACCCTATGGGAAAAAGAGAGAAGGGAAATGCAAAATGTAGAGCAGGGAAATGTCTACAATAAAGGCGTCTGTAGACATTCAGTCCCTCCGCCGCGATCGTCGTCCAGGGGGATGGAGGTCATCGGGCCCCGACCATCGGTCTCTGCGTGGAGGTCGACGTTCCCTGGCTCGAAGGTCGGATGGCTCTGCTCCAGGTCGGATCTGCTGACGGGACCCAAAATCCGGGTATGGGCCTCCTCTGGGAGCGAATGGCGTCGGCGTCTCGGTCCAGTCTGGTAACCGCACCGGCGTGGTCTCCAAGAATCGGAATGCTTCCTCCAGGTCGTCAGGAGAGCGGACAGCAAAGGACATTCCCTGCTTGCAAAGGATGATGTGGAAAGGATGTCCCCACCTGTATGTTGCGCCTGCTGCCCTTGTTGCTTCCAATAACGGGCGGACCGTTCTGCGCATGGAGAGTGTTAGTCTGGATACATCTGGCAGGACGGTGATATCGGCGCCATTGTACTGGACCGCCCCTTTTTCCCAGGCTCTGCGGGCAATCTCCTCTTTTTGCTTGTAGAAATGAACTCTACAGATGACATCCCTGGGTCGATTGCCGTCTCCATTCCTGGGACCTGCCAGTCTGTGAACTCTGTCCATCTCTATGGGCATATCTCGCGGACGCTCCAGGAGCTTGTTGAAAATGTGGGTCACAGCATCGTAAAGTCCATCGGGGGGTACAGACTCGGACAAACCCCTCAGTTTCAAGTTGTTCCGCCTTCCCCTGTTCTCAACATCATCTAAGTGTAGAGAGAGGTCTCGGAGCTGCGTAGCTTGGGTAGCCAAGGACTGGGAGAGGACCGATATGTCCAGGGAGTCGACAGAGTGCTGGCGTTCCAGGGTGTCCACTCTCACTGCTAGGGCACGTACCTCCTGGGTGACCTCGCCTATGGCCCTGTCGTGTTTCTCCTCCAGTCGTGCGAGGCGGAGGTCTAAATCCGTTTTAGTGGGCAGTACCTTGACCATCTCCCAAAGTTCTGCCAGTGTCCGTTCCATGGAGAGCGGGGGGCCCGAGGACAGGCCGGTGTGGTGGACTCCTGTTTGCCCTGATGAGGTGGGGGAGAGGGTCTCCCAGAAGATGACCGGTAACCCCTGGCTCTGCTGACTGCTTGGCACGGGTAGGGGCCACTGGGCCGGTGGTGGTAGTGGTGTCTCCAATGTCCTGCATATGGGCGCCATGTCAGGGGGCCCAGGACTGGTAACGGGCTGGTGGTGGCTATACAGGGGGGGTGACATCTCTGTCTGGGCCAGTGGAGGGGGCCCTGTGCTTTCTGCCCCACACTGACCTCTATCAGCCGGCTGCATTTCTCCTTCAGGTCCTGCGGTGTCGGCGCGGGGCTGTAGCTGGCCGGAGTGAGATGAGGGCGGGGTGTGCCCCTGCTGGAATCCGGAAGGCTGCCTGCGGCCTGTTGGAGGGGATGAGGAGGCCCGTTGCGGGGTGTTTTCCGGCGCGGATCGGAGGAACCAGGCGATGTTGGAGGTGCCCGAGGTGTCCGGGGGGTTCCGACGGTGCTTCCCCCTAGTCATATTAAGTCCTGCGGCTGTTTTGTGAGCCCTGTCGGGCGATATTCAGCGGGGTGAGTCCGGAGCTGCAGTTGCACGCGTCCTCACACCGCCATGCCTAAGCCACGCCCCATGACTGACAGATCTAATACATTACACTACATAGGTGCCCAAACAGCAGTTTATGACCACATATGGGGTATTTCCAGACTCCAGAGAAGTTGCTTTAAAAATGTTGGGGTTCTTTTTTTCCTTTATTTGTTGAGAAAATGAAAAATTTTGAGCTAAAGCTACGTCTTATTGAATAAAAATGTTTTCTTTTTATTTTCACTGCACAATTCTAATAAAATCTATGAAACACATGTGGGGTTAAAATGCTCACTACTCCCCTACTCCCCTAGATGAATTCCTCAAGGGTTGTAGTTTCCTAAATGGAGTCACTTTTTGAGCGTTTTCATTATTTTGGTCCCTCAGGGGCTTTGCAGATGCAACCTGGCCTCCGCAAACCATTCCTGCTAAATTTGAGCTCCAAAAGCCTAATGGCGCTCTTTCCCTTCTAAGCCCCGCCATGTGTCCAAACAGCCGTTTATTACCACATGTGGGGTACTGTTTTACTCGGGAGAAATTGCTTTACAAATGTTGTGGTGCTTTTTCTCCTTTAGTCCTTGTGGAAATGAGAAAAAATTAGCTAAACCTACATTTTCTTTGAAACAATGTAAATTTTTATTTCCATGGCCCACTTGGGCAATAAATATTGAATTGCGTTTCTCTGGTAATACTTTCTGTGTTACAAAAAAATTGATTTCTGGAAAAAAAAAATGAAATTTGTAAATTTCACCTCTACGTTGCTTTAATTCCTGTGAAACATCTAAGGGTATGTTCACACAGCTTATTTACGGACATAATTCGTGTGTTTTACGCCTCGAATTACGTCCGAAAATGCGCCTCGATAGCGTTGACAAACATCTGCCCATTGAAAGCAATGGGCTGACGTTTGTCTGTTAACACGAGGCGTATATTTACGCGTCGCTGTCAAAAGACGGCGCGTAAATAGACGCCCCCGCGAAAGAAGTGTCATGTCACTTCTTCAGACATAAATGGAGCCTTTTTCCATGGACTCCATGGAAAACCAGCTCCAGTTACGTCCGTAATGGACGCGGCGTTCAAGCGCCTGCACATGCCGTTACGGCTGAAATGACGGGGCTGTTTTCTCCTGGAAACAGCCCCGTCATTTCGGCCGTTACGGACGCTGCCGTGTGAACATACCCTAAAGGGTTAAGAAACTTTCTAAATGCTGTTTTTAATACTTTGTGTGGTTAAGTTTTTAAAATGGGGTGACTTATTGGGGGTTTCTAATGTATAAGGCCCTCAAAGCCACTTCACAACTGAATTGGCCCCTGTAAAAATAGCCTTTTGAAATTTTCATGTGAAAAATTGCTGCTAAAGTTCTAAGCCTTGTAACGTCCTAGAAAAATAAAAGGATGTTACAAAAACTACGCCAATCTAAAGTAGACATATGGGGAATGTTAATTAGCAACAATTTTGTGTGGTATAACTGCCTGTCTTACAAGGAGATACATTTAAATTTAGAAAAATGCAAATTTTTGCAATTTTTCACCAAATTTTGGTGTTTTTCACAATTAAACACTAAATGTATCGAGCAAATTTTGCCAGTAACATAAAGTCCAATGTGTCACGAGAAAACAATCTCAGAATCGCTTGGATAGGTAAAAGCATTCTGAAGTTAATACCACAAAGTAAAACATGTCAGATTTGAAAAATAAGGCTTTATCAGGAAGGTCAAAAGTGGCCAAAGCGGGAAAGGGTTAAAAGCCTGAACATATGCCGTGTGAACATAGCCTTAGGCCCCATGAACACGACCGTATTTTTCATCCGTAATTACAGACCCATTAATTTCTATGGGCTACGGACACCTTTCCGTATTTTTACGGATGCGTGTCCGTGCCGTAAAAAAATGATAGAACATGTCCTCCTTTTTTTGTTCGGAATTATGGCACGGACTCTCAATAAAAGTCTATGGGCGCTTCTGTAAATACAGAAGTGTTGCTATGCGACGCCAGGGGATTACCCTAGATTCCTCCCTGTTTTTTAGTGGATACGTAAATACGGATGCATTACGGATGCAATATGGACCGTATTTATGGACACCCTTCCATAAATGTGGATGATGTACGGATGAGTATAAATGACTACGGATTCTTATTTACGGATGGATAAAAAATACAGTTCTGTGCAGGGGGCCTAAAGAGAATTTCCATTCAAAACTTTAAATTGGCCATATATTAGTAAATCAAAAGTTAGAGCAAGAGCCAAGGTTTGGTAATTGTGTTTTGCTTGTTTACAGAGATATTGGTAATATTCTGTTTTGTTATGACAGACATTTTTGCAAAAGAAACAACAACAAGTACAGGAAGTACAGGAAGTACAAGTACAGGAAGTACAGGAAGTACAGGAAGTACAGTAAGTGCCGTAAGTACAGGAAGTACAAGAAGTACAGGAAGTACAAGTACAGAAAGTACAAGTACAGGAAGTACAGCCATATTAGTTGTCACTTTTGGAAGAACGCCATTCAAAAGTGACAACGAATATGGCTGCAATATCTCTGTAAGTAAAGAATCCTTGGCTGTTGCTCTAACATTTAATTTCCTAATATATGGGTAGTTATACATTTTGAGTGGAGATCTTTCTTAAATAAAGAGGCATGTGTGCGACAGGGTTTCCAGATCCATTACACGCAGACACAGTAACACATATTTATGGGTGACAAAGTAAGGAAAATATGTCCCATGAACAAGCACGCAATTCTGACAGCTTATTACCTAACAACACATGAGGCTAGTACTCAGCAAGACAAAACTGTCATAAATGTATTTCAGTCTCTTAGTAATTTAGCAATCGATAGTAAAGGCCCTTTTACACCTGCCGATAAGCGGCCGGTGCAGCAAGCGGCGATCAATGAGACATCGATGATCGGCGCTCGTTTGGTCCTGTCACGTTTGGTCCTGGTCGTTACTCCGATCGCTCGTCCCCATACGTTATTATCATGTCGGCAGTGCGTCTCCCTGTTTTCACAAGGAGATGTGCTGCCGACAACAATAATATTTAACTTTTTAAAAATGATATGACCAGCAGATGATCCAGCGTTTGCTCGTTCATCTGCTGATCGCTGCCCCATTTACACACGGCAATTATCGGCGACGAGCATTGCTAGAACGCTCGTCTTCCCGATAACCTCTCCAGAAGACCACTACTTTGAGAAGACCAATCTTGATCTAGACCATATTTTTCTGTCACGGATTTTAACTTTCCTGATATCCTATAAATACTTGCCAGCAGTCCACATTTTCATAGGACTGTCCCATGTAATGGAGGGCTAATTTGTGTTAAATGGGGCTTAAGATTTGCTGCGAATTGGCATTTAGATGTTAGCAAATATGCCTTTGTCTATTGACCCTCTTCTTTCAGTTCACCAGCCTTCTAAAAGATAATTTTTTACTGCAATTTTGGGTGATTATTTTAACCCCTTAAAGACCAGGCCAATTTGAGTTTGTAAAGCCAAAGCCATAACTGTAATGGCAGGAAGGAGGTGAAGGGAAAGTGAGCCCTAATCTACCCACCACCCTGTCCCTGCCTACTTGCAACGACCCGCCCTAGGCGACGGGGTACAACTGGGCGGCGGTCCCTACGCTGTATAAGTGCACGGGAGAACAAACAGGGAACACGCAAGGGAAGGGGCAGTAGCCACGGAACGCCGCGAGGAAACGGAGCGGTGAATGAGTAGTCAGGACCAGGATGAGTGGAGTATACCAAAGTGAGCACGGAGAAGGAAGCAAGCCAGGGGCAAAGCAAAGCAGGTTAAGCGGAACTGCAGCAAGGCAGAAGCACGGCAGAAGCAGGCTGGAGCAAGCAGCAGTGAGGCCAGGAATCCAGAAGAATTACAAGCACTGAGGAAGAGAACACGGCAGGTAATAAAGGACAGGGGGCGGAGCTAACTCCGACTGACCAGGCCGCGATAGGCTCTCCCACTCCTGAGCCTGCCACCCTGGTTGGTGGGAGATGGTGTCAGTCGAACAGGTCTGGCCTCAGGTGTGGATTGATTAATCCCAGGAGTATACCTAGACGTAGTACCTGGCAGATCCCTAACAATAACTTTACTATTTCTTTGTCGACTTATGAGGGCTTATTTTCTTGCAGGACAAGTTGTAGTTTTTCATGGCACCATTTATTGTACTGCATATTGTACTGGGAATCTGAAAAATATTATTGGTGGGGTAAAATGGGCAAAAAATAGCGATTACACCATTTTTTTTTACACGATTACGGCGATACCAAATTTATATGTTTTGTTTTATGTTTTACCACTTTAAAAAAAATAAAACTATTTTCTAAATTCTGCCATATTCTAAGAGCCATAACTTTTTTATTTTACCATCAATTTCGAGGTGTGAGGGCTTACATTTTGTGGGGCGAGCTGTAGTTTTCGCCAATGCCATATTTGGCTACATGCGACTTTATGATCACTTTTTATTCCTTTTCTTTGGAGAGCTAATGTGACCAAAAAACAGCAATTTGAATGTTTTATATTTTCTTTTTTACAGTGTTCACCGAGTGGGTTAAGCATGGGCCCACTTGAAAGAGGTCACTGTGAAGTGGCAAGTTGGCTTATACTGTATAGAGAAAAAAAATTGCATTCCCTTTTTATTGAGTACATATCAAGTACAAATAGTACAATATTTTCATGTTGTTGAAATAAAAAGTGTACCTAAGAAGGGAATAAGAGAGTGTAATATATGTGAAACATAACAGTCCTGTACTGGATGAGGTTTACTAAGCTCCTCAGGTTAATTTTTTTAATTTCTTAGTATCGATAATTCAATGTAAAAATGAGTTGTGTGAACTGTGTCTTTTTTTCTCCTGTCTCATAAACAGCTCCATTTTTTTCGCTATATTGTGATAGTTCTGACTTTTGAGCAAGTTTACTCCATGCTTCAAAGGAGTAAAAAGATGGCAGACCTGGGGGCCTTCATTAGGCCACGAGGCTGCCATAACAACCATAGTTACCGTCTGATCCCGTCGCGGGGGGCACGATGCCGTGTTCGAGGGGGTGCCCCCCTTATTCTAACAATTTAAATGCCGCAGTCGCGATTGACCACAGCATTTAAGGTGTTAAAGCTGGCGGAATCAACGTAATCTTTGATTCCGCCCATTGCAGTGAGGTGTCGGCTGTATAACACAGCGGTCACTAGCTGAGTATGGAGCAAGCTCAGTCCGTGAGCTTGCTCCATACTTCCCCTTAACAGCTACCGCGTACTAGTACGTGGTATGTCGTTAAGGGGTTAAACGGTTCTCTCGGCTCTGAACAATCCCTACTTGTTAGAAGGGCCCCATGACAATGAGCAGATCACAAATTGCCCCCACCCCAGCTGGAACCCCCCAGCGATCAGCTGTAATCTATCCTGAATTCTATCAGTTAATGTTTAATTTCCCTGCAGCGCCACCACAGGGAAAATTTAGCATTACACAGTGCCCATTCATATCAATGGGTTGTCTCTGTAATGCAGGACAGGAGAGGTCCTCCAGAGCGAGGAACGCTCTTTGTAACTGCTCTCCACTCTGGTTAAGATATGAGGATCCTGAACAGAGGACCCCTCTCTATTATTTCCTCTTTCCCTTAAATTGTGTATGAAAATGGGTTTTCTAAACTGGACAACCCCTTTAAAGCGGTTTCACTCCAGTGTAATTTTGAACTTTTGTATATACCCAACATCCAGAGTGTTATCATTTTCTAATATACTGTCTCCTCAACACATTTATGACTTCCATTAGAGATGATAAAATGGAACTATGATCCACAAGTAATTCATTTCACAATAGTGCGAATTAAATTACGGCTCATTAGGCAGATGAGCGCATTCTGAATTGTTGGACTTCTGTTTTCTCTTCAGTTGCCTTCCCAGGATTGTATTGTCATTACTGTTAAGCCTCAGTAATTTAATCAAACGCTCATCATCAATCTAATGCTATTGAATTATTCCCTGTATAATGGCCAACGTCTGCTGTGCCTTTCACTCTTACAAATTTATGATTGGTAATTTGTGAAAATTATTTTTAAACAATTCATTATCTAGTGAGGAATCTACACTGGGACTTCATACATATTATGTGGTCAATATCAGGCCTCCCAACCATCTCAGTATCTGTGGGCGAGTCTCGCTTTCAGGATCTAAAGTGGACAGGTTTTCTGGAAGGAAAACACTCGTTCATCGGCTGATCGTATAGTTTTAATTGCCCAAAATATTATCGTTGTCAGCAGCACATCTCTCTGTGTAAACAGGTAGACGTGCTGTCGACATAATAGAAATGTATGGGGACGAGTGATCGGAGTAACGAGCGCTCGTCCCCATCCATAGCTCCGTGTGACAGGAGCAAACAAGCGCCGATCAACGAGCTGTCTCATTGATCGACGCTAGTTTACACGGCCCACGTCGGGCCCAGTAATACCAACTTTAGTTTGAGTAGACCAGGAACAGACCAGGGGTAGATTTTAACCTTAAAGAGGCTCTGTTACCAGATTTTCAAAGCCCTATCTGCTATTGCAGCAGATCAGCGCTGCAATGTAGATAACAGTAACGTTTTTTGTTTTTTTTAAACGAGCATTTTTGTCCAAGTTATGACAATTTTTATATTTATGCAAATGAGCCTTTCTTAAGTACAACTGGGCATGTTTAAAGTTATGTACAAGTGGGCGTGTATTGTGTGTGTAACATCTGAGTGTTTTTACTTGTTTTACTAGCTGGGCGTGTATTGTGTGTGTACATCTGGGCGTGTTTACTTGTTTTACTAGCTGGGCGTTGTGAATGGGAGTGTATGATGCTGACGAATCAGCATTATCCACTTCTCTTCGTTACCACCCAGCTTCTGGCAGTGCACAGACACATAGCGTGTTCTCGCGAGATCACACTGTGACGTCACTCACTTCCTCCCACAGGAACTTCATCGCGTCGGATGAGCGAGGACACGCTGTGTGTCTGTGAACTGCCAGAAGCTGGGTGGTAACGAAGAGAAGTGGATGATGCTGATTCGTCAGCATCATACACTTCTATTCACAACGCCCAGCTAGTAAAATAAGTAAAAACGCCCAGATGTACACACACAATACACGCCCAGTTGGACATAACTTTAAACACGCCCAGTTGTACTTAAGAAAGTCTCATTTGCATAAATATAAAAATGGTCATAACTTGGCCAAAAATGCTCGTTTTTGAAAAAAAAAAAACAACGTTACTATTATCTACATTGCAGCGCCGATCTGCTGCAATACGAGATAGGGGTTTGAAAATCTGGTGACAGAGCCTCTTTAAAGGGTTTTTCCCAAAAAAATATAAACTTTAAATAGGAGCTGTCATGACATGTCTGTTTTTTTAGTAAATACTTGAATACCCCATGAAATAACAATTCTGTTGCATCTTTAGAACTCTGTATTTTACAGTTCTTCTGTTATTCCTCCTTGAAATGTATGAATAAATTGCCAACTGGATATTACTAAACTCCTTGTCTATGAGATGTGTCCCTCTGAATCCATTAGTGCTAGCTGTGTAGGGGGGCAACATATTGACAAGGCAAATAATAATACCCAGTGGTTAATTTATTTATACATTACCAGGAGGCATAAGGGAGGAAAAGATACTCCAGAATTGTAATTTCATGGTAAACACAGGAAACATAGGAAATTACAATGTGCTAAAACAGACATTTTAAGAGAGGTGACAGCTCCTCTTAAAAGTTATAATTTTTGTAGGATTATGATTCATCTCACAATTATAATCTTTTTTTTTTTCATAACTATTACCTTTAAATGATTTACTGGTTTAGTATATCTTATTAACCCTTTCAGGTCTGCACAATTCTTTCGTTTTCGTTTTTCACTCCCTGCCTTTCAAGAACAATAACTTTTTTTATTTCTCCATCAATGGAGTGGTGTGAGGGCTTATTTTCTGCGGGAGGAGTTGTAGTTTTTTCTATTTCTATTATCATTTAAAGTGCTATATAATTTACTGGGAAATTTGAAAAAAAAATACTTTGCGGACTGAAATTGGAAAAAACTGCGATTCTTTCAGTGTGTTTTTGGTTTTGTTTTTACGGCTTTCACAGTGCGGAAAAAACAACAACTTAACTTTATTCTGCATCTCAACACAATTACGGTGATACCAACTTTATATAGTTTTTTTGAATATTTTACTAAAATTTTTGTTTCACCACATTCTGAGAGCCATAACTTTCTTTCTTCCGTTGATTTAGCAGTGTGAAGGCTTCTTTTTGGTACATACAACTTCTTGATCACTTTTCATTACATTTATTTTTCGAGTTGACAAAAAAACTGAGATTTTTGGTTTAAATTTTATTTTACGGTGTTCACCTTGTGAGTTAAATAATGGTATATTGCAATAGTTCGGACTTTTACAGATGCAGCGATACCAATGTTGTTTATCTATTTTTTTTACATTACTTTAGAGAAAAAATGGGAAAAGGAATATTTTTTTTAACTTTCAATATTTTTTTTCACTATTAAAAATGTTCTTAAACTTTTTTTTACACATTCTATTAGTCCTTCTAGGAGACTTGAACAAGTTATCGTTATAATGCCATGACAACCATCACGTCACGGAGGGGGGGATAAGCTGTAGAAGGGGGCCGCCCACTCTTTTTAATGCCTCAGATGCTGCGGTCGCGATTGACCACAGCATTTAGGGGGTTAAACACCCAGCAACAGAGTGATCGCTGTTCTTAGCCGTTAGTCCCCGGTGTCAGCTGTAATACACAGCTGTCATCCACAACGTATGGAGCAGGCTCAGCGTGTGGGCCTGCTCCATACATCACCCCCCCCCCCCGCACCAGGACATGCTATTACGTCGTGGTGCGCAAAGGGGTTAAGGAATTATGATTTAGTAGGAAGGGTTTCTCTTTTAATGACCCTCTCCTATTAGCCAGAGTGAAGAGCAGCTACAAAAAGCGTTTTCATAAAAGGACAGCCTATTGATTTCAATGGGCATCACGTAATGCTTCATGTTTCCTGTTGTTGCGCTGCAAGGGATTGAACACTTAGGGTATGTTCCCACGCAAAATCAAAAACGTCTGAAAATACGGAGCTGTTCAAGGGAAAACAGCTACTGATTTTCAGACTTTTTTTTAGCAACTCGCGTTTTCGCTGCGTTTTTGGAGCTATTTTTCTATAAAGTCAATGAAAAACGGCTCCAAAAACGCCTCAAGAAGTGACACACACCTTTTTTTAATCGGGCGTTTTTTTACGCGGCCGTTTTTCAAAACGGCCACGTTAAGAAACGCCCCGTCAGCGCTTCTGATTATTCAGCCGTTTTTCGGCCCGTAAATGGCCAAAAAACGGCTGAAAAATCATAAGCGCTTACGGGCCGAAAAGCAGCCAAAAATAAGCTGTGTGAACATACCCTTACTGTCAGGTTCCTCTGTAGATTACAGCTGATTACTAGAGGTACAGCTCTGAGACATTATGGGGAGGAATTTAGTAACATTTCTATGCCAGTTTTCTGGCGTAGAAAAGTCACAATGAGCCCAAAAGTTGCCACATGCGCTGAAAATTGCAACTTTTCGCCATTTTATGCCACCCTCTACATTTTAAAAAAAAAAGGGGACGTGGCTTCCCAAAAGGATGATGGGCCCTCCAAATTTATTATAATTTATGATAAAAACCTGGTGTAAATTATTGCGGAAATATATGCCAACACTTAGCTGGCGTAGATTTCATTCTGGGGTGTAGAAAGGCCCTTGCCATGCACCTTACCTTGTACCTCACTTGATCGGACTACCCCCTTCCTCATCGGACAATTAAAAGAAAAGTATGCTCACCGCTCCTCTTCTTCCCTCCGAGTCTCCTCAGCATGCTGCGGCTCATATGCAGTGTCAGGACATTGTATGTGGCGCAGCACTCAGGACATAGAAAGCCCTGATGCTGCTCGGTGTATGGACCTTGTATGAGCCGTGGCATGCTGGGGAAGCCTAAGGGGACCCAGAGGAGAGAAGCAAAGAAGAGTGGTGAGGTGAGTACACTTTTATTTTATGTCTGATGGGAAGGTGGGGATGAATGGCGAACGGCCACAGTTGTTTGGCTACAATCGTGGCACACGGCCACACGCAGGGGCGTAACTAGGAAAGACTGGGCCCCATAGCAAACTTTTGACTGGGGCCCCCCTCCCCTGGGTGTCACACAACCCCCCCCTTGTAGATAGTGCTTTTTTTACAGCCCCCTGTAGATAGCGCCATACAGCCCCCCTGTAGATAGCGCCATACAGCCCCCCCTGTAGATAGCGCCATACAGCCCCCTCTGTAGATAGCGCCATACAGCCCCCCTGTAGATAGCGCCATACAGCCCCCTCTGTAGATAACCCCATAGAGCCCCCTTTGTAGATATATACAGAGGGGGCTGTATGGCGTTATCTACAGGGGGGACTGTATGGCGTTATCTACAGGGGGGACTGTATGGCGTTATCTACAGAGGGGGCTGTATGGCGTTATCTACTAGGGGGACTGTATGGCATTATCTACAGAGGGGGCTGTATGGCATTATCTACATGGGAGACTGTATGACGTTATCTACAGGGTGGACTGTATGGCGTTATCTACAGGGGGGACTGTATGACGTTATCTACAGAGGGGGCTGTATGGCGTTATCTACAGGGGGGACTGTATGGCATTATCTACAGAGGGGGCTGTATGGCGCTATTTACAGAGGAGGCTGTATGGCGCTATCTACAGAGGGGGCTGTATGGCGTTATCTACAGAGGGGGCTGTATGGCGCTATTTACAGAGGGGGCTGTATGGCGCTATCTACAGGGGGGACTGTATGGCGTTATCTACAGGGGGGACTGTATGGCGTTATCTACAGAGTACACTGTAGAGAACGCCATACAGTCCCCCCTGTAGGGAACGTCATACAGCCCCCCCTGTAGGGAACGCAATACAGCCCCCCCACTGTAGGGAACACCATACAACCCACCCCTGTAGGGAACGCCATACAGACTCCTCTGTAGGGAACGCCATACAGCCCCCCCTGTAGGGAACGCCATACAGCCCCCCTGTAGGGAACGCCATACAGCCCCTCCCCTGTAGGGAACACCATACAGCGTCCCCAACCCCCCCAAAAAAATGCGACCTACAGTGTGTCCTGCAAAAGATATGTATCCCCTATCCACAGGATAGGGGATACATGTGTGATCGCTGGCAGCGATAGGGAGAACGGGGGACCGAAAGTCCCCCAAGTTCTCCATGACTAACCTCTGACTTCCATTCATTTCTACGGAGCTGCAGACACAGACCCCGGAAGTCTTTGGTTTGTGATGGAGAACTTCAGGGGACTTTCAGTCCCCCGTTCTCCCTATCAATGCTAGCAGCGATCACACATGTATCCCCTATCCTGTGGATAGGGGATACATGTATTTTGTTTAATGGCAGAGCGGGGAGATACCTCCCTGCTCTGCCGTAGTGTTCAGTGGCGTCGCCATAGCGGCTGCTAGCGGAGCCTCCGGCCATGGTGGGGGCCCGTGCCGGCGGCCGACACGGGCCCCCTCATGCCATGGGCCCCGTAGCAGCCGCTACAGCTGCTATGGCGGTAGTTACGCCACTGGCCACACGAAAGAAGCTTTCTTCTCCTAATAAATTAGTTGGATCTTACTCCAGGAAATTGTTTATTAAGGCTGGCGTATGAAACACCAGTCTTAATAAATCTTCCTCTACGTGATCAGCTTATCATCAAGGGATCCTTAGGGGCCTCTTACACGGCCCGTTCTTGGGCCGTGTAAACGAGCGCCGATCAATGAGACCGATCGTTGATCAGCGCTCATTTGCTCAGGGCAATTATCGACAACGAGCGTTTTATGAACAAGTGTTTGCCTGATAATTGGCCCATGTAAAAGGGCCTTTAGGGAGAAAAAAACAAAGAGATTTCTAAAGCACTTTAAACCTCTTTAAAGCAATAGCTATGATTTGCTTCTCATAATTATGACTTTATAACTCAAAATGATAAAGTTTTTCCTCATAATTGACGTTTTTGTTAAAAAAAAAATGTTCGTTTTCTTTCTTCTTCTAATTTTGACTTTAAAGTTATTTAAAAAAAAATGTTGGCTTTCTTAGGACTGATACGTCAACTGCTGATATCTAATAGAGGGAATATTTCTTAAACTCAGAGGATGGGGTGGATGAGGACACCACTCCATGAGAATATCATGCTCTTGAGCAGACAGGCCTAGAGAACCCCAGAGGCACTGTAGTCTTAGACGCCATGTATCTATTTCTCCCTTTCTCATATGATGACATTATTATAATGTGAGTTGACAGCAGATAAGTCAATTATTTGAATGTAATGAAATCTTCCATTCTGAGTAGCCTGGTATGCAATACAATCTCATATGAACTTGTGTATATAAGACGGACATATGTTGTAATGTAAAGACGCCTTTTTACTCTTCGACAAAACTTGATACAGTTATTCTGCTCTTCAAAGACTCTTGTGTTGGTTTAATAATGATCAGTCACAAGGTTAGGGTCTAGACACTTTAATATTGCCAATCACAACGTGAACATACACTATTGTCAGATAGTCAAGACGGTTCTAGAAGTAAATTGCAATCAAGATCAAAAGAAATAGTTAGAGAAACCTATTTTTAGTTCCGTCTGTCTACTTTCCTTTGAAATAAAGATGTCAGACTAACATTGCTGCAGGCCACAACCAGTTGCCCTCTTACCGTGCACCATGATCAATGTCCTGTAGATAGTGCCCAGTGTTAATGTTCAAAAGGTCTCAAATCTGCTGCATCTGAAGACTTTAGATGAGACACTAAATAAATATTGTATTACTTTTGGGCTTTTTTTGATCCAACATATTTTATTTTAACTGATTGTATTAAAAAAATACTGAAGACAATTTCAACCAGTGGAGTAGACTACAGTCTGAACCAATCATTTTCTTATCATGGTTTCACTGATTCATCTGATTATTCGGTCTAGGTCAGGCCAATTATTAGTAGGTTTATGTGCTGCACCATTGCTCACATAGGAAATGATGTGAAGAATACATATAGTAACCATCGATGATCTGATAATTCGGTGGATACAACCAATAATTGCTATTAAAACTGAAAATCAGGGGTGGAGTATATTGATGTCTGTGGCCAGGGAACATTTAGTTAAAGACAACGTACACCTAAGAAATCGTTTTTGTTTTTATAATAAAAATGTCTATCAGTGTGATTGGTGCAACTTTCAAAATACTTTTTTTTTTTTTAAATTGGTTGTACTTTTTTGAGATCCAGCTGCTTTTTATTCTCCAAACAGAGCAGCTGTATCGTTCGCTAAGACCTGAATCCGTCAGGTCCGGGACTGACGGGTTCAGTGAAAGCGGGTCCTAAGTGTCTCTAACAAACACGATCGATCAGTTCATAACTTAGATGTGATCAATTACAGGTGGATCCCGCTGAACTGACGGATTCTGGTCTTAGCGCATGATACAGCTGCTCTGTATACAGAATACAAAGCAGCTGTATCTCAAAGTAAAAATAATTTTTAATAAAGAGTATAAAAGTTGCACCAAACACACAAATACACATTTTTATTAAAAAACAACAACAACAACAACAACAACAACAACAAAACAATTTCAAAGGTGTACATAGCTTTTAAAGGGGTTGTAGAGGTTTGGAGAATTATGTGTGCTCTTTTACAAATAGAGCCCCTCACTTATCCTTGAGTTGTCTCTGGCATTGCAGCTAGGATCCATTGAAGTGGGTAGGACTGAGCTGCAATACCACACACAACCTATGGTCAGGTGTGGCACTCTTTTTGGAAGAAAGTGGTCTTGTTTTTCTATTCCTGTACAACCACTTAAATTTAGAATAGCTAAAGGTGGCGTGGACATAGAAAAACTGTTGTGATCCTGTCTGAACCTGTTTCCAACACTTGCGCCACTTTGCTAAGGATCTGCTAGACCCCGAAGACACTAGATTAGTGGTGGACCATGGAAGTTATTCTAAAGCTCAACATAGACGTAATTTTTTTTACAGATTTTTAGAGGGTCCACCTACAATCTGATGTCTACGGAGCCCACTGTCACGAAAGGTATGTGGACCCAATGGGCCATACCGCCTTGGCGGTAAGGCAGCTGGCCAACAGGGAGCAGGTGAAAGTCTATAGTTCGTATAGGTACCTGTGGCAGCTCAGACAGCAGCAGGGCAGGCTCGGCTTGGACTAGGCAGCAGGTAGACATCAGGCGAGGTGAAGCAGGTCAGATGTGGATACAGCACGACGCGACTTAGGCACAGCAGAGTGCTCGACCAGGATGGTATGGAAATGCAAGGAACAGGAACGGGAACAGGTACAGGAACAGGAAACACACTAGGAGGCCATCACATAGACAAACTAGGGAACACAACAACGCTCAGGCATAGATCTAGGGGGCTGGACCCCTCTTATAGTCCAGTGACTCACGGGTCAAAGTTCATCAACAAGGTCCGGTGCACGCGCTGCCCCTTTAAGAGTGGGCACGAGCGTGCGCGCGCACCCCACGGGATCTGGCTGAGGTGAGTGGACGCGAGCACTGATGTCTCCTGAGGAGGAGGCTGGGGCCAGCGCTTGCCGACTCGTGGCTGCGGCTGTCAGGTTGGAACGGAGCTGACAGCCTGCAGCCACGGACATTACAGTATCCCCCCTCTTACGCCCCCTCTTCTTGGGATCAGAGCGAGAGAGAAACTTCTTCAGAAGAGCAGGAGCATTGAGGTTCTCCTATGGCTCCCAAGACCTTTCTTTAGGACCTAACCCCCTCCAATCCACCAAATAAAAGGTCTTTCCTCTCACTTTTTTGTTGTCCAGGATCTCTTGAACCTCAAAAGTGTCTGAAGGTCCGCTGGAGGCAACCACAGGGCTAGGGGTCTTGGTGTAGCAGTTCAGGACCACCGGCTTCAGGAGGGATACATGGAAGGAGCTGGGGATCTTGAGGGTAGGAGGCAGCCGAAACTTATAGGCGACAGGGTTGATCTGCTGTAGGATCTCAAAGGGTCCGTGGAACCTGGGAGCAAATTTGCATGATGGCACCCTTATTCCTAGAAGACAGCCAGACCCTCGTGCCAGGAGGAAACTGAGGAGGTTCTCTTCTCCTTGTGTCAGCCTTCCGCTTTATGCGATCGACTGCCATTAGGATGGAGGATCGAGTCTGCTGCCAGATCTGCAGAAAGTCTCTAAACGTGGAGTCAGCCGCTGGTACCTCGGAAGTATCGGGCATCGGGAGAGGAGTTCGTGGGTGCTGGCCGTAAACAATGAAGAATGGTGTATTCCTTGTAGACTCGCTGGTGTTATGGCAGGAAGGAGGTGAAGGGAACAAGTGAGCCCTAATCTACCCACCGCCCTGTCCCTGCCTACTTGCAACGACCCGCCCTAGGCGACGGGGTACAACTTGGCGGCGGTCCCTACGCTGACTAAGTGCAAGGGGATACAAACAGGGAACAAGCAAGGGAAGGGGCAGTAGCCCACGGAACACCGTGAGGAAACGGAGTGGTGAACGAGCCAGTCAGGATCAGGATGTAGTGGAGTATACAAACGCAGAGCACGGAGCAGGAAGCAAGCCAGGGGCAGAGCGAAGCAGGATAAGCGGGAACTGAAGCAAGGCAGAAGCACGGCAGAAGCAGGCTGGAGCAAGGCAGCAGTGGGGCCAGGAATCCAAGAAGAATAACAAGCAATGAGGAAGAGAAAACGGCAGGTATAAATGGACAGGGGGCGGAGCTAACTCCGACTGACCAGGCCGCGATAGGCTTTCCCACTCCTGAGCCTGCCACCCTGATTGGTGGGAGCCGGTATCAGTCTAAGAGGTCTGGCCTCAGGTGTCGACTGATTAACCCTGGGAGTATCCACAGACGTAGTGCCTGGCAGATCCTTTACAGCTGGTGTGAATATTGTAGGAGAATTCTGCCCATGGGAGCAACTGTACCCAGTCATCATGTTGCTTGGAAATGAAGTGGCGTAGGTTGTTCTCCAAGATCTGATTGATCCTCTCAACCTGACCATTGGACTGAAGATGGTAAGCTGATAAAAAGTCCAACTTCACACCAAGGAGTCCGCAGAGGGCTCTCCAGAACTTCGAGGTAAACTAAACCCCCCGATCAGACACAATATGCTGCGGCAAGCCGTGCAGGCGAAAGATGTGTTGCATGAACAGCTTGGCCAACTGAGGAGCAGAAGGAAGACCGGTCAGAGGAACGTAGTGGGCCATCTTCGAAAATCGATCCACCACCACCCAGACAGCACTCCATCCAGTAGAGGGAGGCAGGTCCATAATAAAGTCCATAGCTATATGCTGCCAGGGAGCATTGGGCACAGGCAATGGCTGGAGGAGACCAGCAGGTCTGGAGTGAGCGGCCTTGTTGGCTGCACATACAGAACAGGAAGAAACGAAGTCCATAATGTCCTTGGGCAGCATGGGCCATCAGAAATGACGAGCAATCAGATCCCGGGTCTTACGGACCCCCGCGTGACCTGCCAATCTAGAGGAGTGTCCCTAGCGGAGGATTCTTCCACGATCAGCCAGGCGCACAAAAGTCCACCCTGGAGGAATGTCCCCAACTTGCAGGGGATTGACAGAGATAATGCAAGACGGATCAATAATATTCTGTGGAGTCTCCAAGGTGTCTTCTGTCTTGAAAGACCTGGACAAGGCATCGGCCCTCACATTCTTGTTGGCCTGGCGATAATGTAGCTCAAACTGGAACCTTGTTAAGAACAGTGACCACCTGGCCTGATGAGGGTTCAGCCGTTGGGCCGTCTAGAGGTAGGTCAGATTCTTGTGGTCTGTAAAAATCAGGATCGGATGAGCTGCGCCCTGTAATAGATGTCTCCATTCGTCCAGGGCCAATTTTATGGCCGGTAACTCCCGATCCCCAATTGAGTAGTTGCGTTCTGTGGAAAAGATGAGCTTAGAGAAATATCCACATACCCTTGACTTGCCCTTGGGACCTCTCTGGAACAAGAGTGCACCAGCACCGACAGAGGATGTGTCCACCTCCAACGAGAACTGCAGAGAGACATCCGGATGATGGAGGATCGAGGCTGACGTGAAGGCACTCTTCAGACCATTGAATGCAGACTCTACCTCAGGAGTCCACACCTTGGCGTTCATACCCTTCTTAGTAAGGTTAGAGATGGGAGAAGTCAGTGAGGAGAAGTTTGGAATAAACTGCCTGTAAAATTTAGCAAAACCCAGAAAGCGCTGTATGGCCCTCAAGCCCTGAGGACGTGGCCATTCCAGAACAGACTTTACCTTCTCAGGATCCATCTCGATACCTCGATTCTCCAGCTGAGAATTCTTTTTCTGTCTGCCAACCGAACAAAAGTCCTCCCCGGAGGGATATTTCTAAGCTGCAGAGGATTGGCGGTGACAACGCAGGATGGGTCTATGATCGTCTGAAGGGACTCCACCGTGTCTTCCGTCTCAAATGATCTGGACAGGGCATCGGCCCTCACATTCTTGTCAGCGGGACGGTAGTGGAGCAGAAATTGGAAACGGGTGAAGAACAGTGACCACCTGGCTTGACGAGAATTCAGTCTTTGAGCGGACTGAAGGTAGGTGAGGTTCTTGTGTTCAGTGAAGATCAGGATGGGGTGAGCAGCGCCCTCCAGAAGATGTCTCCACTCCTCCAGGGCCAATTTGATAGCCAGTAGCTCCCGATCTCCAATGGAGTAATTGCGCTCAGCAGAAGAAAACAGTCTCGAATAGTAGCCACATACAACTGCCTTTCCTTTGGAGCTCCTCTGGAACAGAAGTGCTCCTGCACCAACAGAGGAAGCGTCCACTTCTAGTGAGAACTGCCGAGATACATCAGGGTGATGGAGGATTGAAGCTGAAGTGAAGGCATTCTTGAGGCTAATGAATACAGACTCTGCCTCTGGAGTCCACACCTTGGCGTTCACACCCTTCTTGGTAAGGGTAGAGATGGGGGCTGTCAGAGAAGAAAAGTTCGGAATAAACTGCCGGTAGAAATTGGCGAAACCCAGGAACCGCTGTATGGCCCTTAGGCCTTGAGGACGTGGCCATTCCAGGACAGACTTTGTCTTAAGGCCTTGATCCGAGATGACATAGCTGGGCAAAGACCTCTTTATAAAAGGTGCATTTCTCTAACTTGGCATACAAGCGATTCCCTCTTAGTTGCAGAAGAACTTGACGAACATGCCTCCAATGGGTCATCAGATCTGGGGAGAAAATTAGAATATCATCGAGATAAACTACAACACACATATAGAGGAGATCTCGGAAGATATCATTAACGAACTTCTGAAATACTGCGGGAGCGTTACACAGTCCGAAGGGCATCACTAGGTATTCGTAGTCCCCATCGCGGGTGTTAAATGCCGTCTTCCATTCGTCACCCCGGCGAATCCGGATTAGATTATAGGCCCCCCACAGATCTAGCTTGGAAAATTTTTTGGCTCCTCGTATGCGATCAAATAGCTCGGAAATGAGTGGCAACGGGTATTTGTTCTTGACCGTGATCTGATTGAGACCACGGTAGTCAATGCAGGGTCGGAGAGACCCATCTCTCTTTTTAATGAAGAAGAAGCCTGCCCCGGCCGGGGAGGAAGATTTTTGAATAAAACCCCTCTCCAAGTTCTCCATGATATAGGCTGACATCGATAAAGTCTCTGGCAAGGAGAGAGGATATACTCGTCCACGGGGAAGAGAAGCTTTGGGAACCAGTTCAATGGGACAGCATTAATTCCGATATGGAGGCAACATCTCAGCCTCTCATTTGCAAAAGACATCCGCAAAACTGGCAATCTGAGAAGGTAGATCGGAGAGTGACTGAGGCAGAGGGGGCACAACAGGACGGACTTGTGACAGGCAATGGCTATGGCATCTGGAACCCCATTGAAGAACCTCCCCAGAATTCCAGTCGAGTGTCGGGGCATGTAGTCGGAGCCATGGCAGACCCAGCGGGATAGGATTGATAGCCTTAGGTAGTACCAGGAAGGTGATCTGTTCTGAGTGAAGAGCTCCGACCCGTAGTGTCAACGGCTCAGTGATGAGCATGATCGGATCAGGCAACGGTAGACCATTCACAGAGGCAACTGCCAGGGGTCTCTCCAGACGGACTGTGGGTAGTTGAAACCGATCCACTAGATCCTGGTGGATAAAATTAGCAGCCGCTCCAGAGTCAAGATAGGCGGAGGAAGGATGTGATGTCTGTCCGGTGACGATGGCCACAGGTATCGATAATTTGGAAGAGGTTTTAACGTTTGGAGACGTTCCACCTAGAGTTGCCTTTCCAACCAACCCTAGGTACTGGAGTTTCTCGGTTTCTGTGGGCATTGGCGCACAAAATTACCCTTGAGGCCACAATACATACAAAGTCCAGAGGAGCGTCTGCGCTGCTTCTTCTGTTCAGATAACCGGACTCTGTCTACCTGCATGGGTTCTTCAGGTAGCGTACTAGGAGTGGACAATAGTGGTCTCTGGGCAGAGGGTGCTGGTCTGTGGGCCCGGCTCTCCTGATGAACCTCTTGAGAGCGCTCCCGGATTCTCATATCAACCCGGGTGGCTAACAGGATGAGGGCATCCAAGGTAGAAGGAAGGTCGCGTGCTGCCAGTTCGTCCTTGATGTGAGAGGACAGTCCCTGCCAGAAGGTCGCCACCAGTGCCTCATTGTTCCATGCCAGCTCGGCTGCTAGGGTACGGAAGGAGATAGCATACTCCCCTACTGTGGAGCCCTCCTGCTTGAGGGTCAACAGAGTTGCTGCGGCAGAGGATGTTCGACCCGGCTCCTCGAACACGGCACGAAAGGACTGCAGGAACAAGGCTAGGTCCGCGGATACAGGTCCTTGTTGCTCCAAGATTGGGTTCGCCCATGCGAGGGCCTTGCCAGCGAGGAGGGAGATAATAAATGCCACTTTGGCCTCCTCGGAGGGGAAGAGATGAGGCCGTAGCCTAAAATGCACCATGCATTGATTGAGAAATCCTCTACATGCTCTGGGGTCATCTTCGTAGCGAGGAGGAAGGGGCAGAGGAACTGAGGATCCGGAACAAACAGGGGGAGCAACAGGCAGTGGCACGGCAACAGCTTGAGGAGGAAGAACCGGGGGTGGAACAGCGAGTAGATCCAGGCGGACCAGGATAGAATTCACCGCCTCAAGGAATTGATCCTGACGTGTGCGCAGGTCATGCATCTCTGTCTGAATCTTCTGTACTGGGGTCTTGGGCTGGCCAGCGGGTTCCATGGCCTGAGCGTACTGTCACGGACACTGGGTATGTGGACCCACTAGGCCGCTCCGCCGTAGCGGGGAGGCAGCTGACCATGTCACAGTCTATGCGGAAGTCAATGGCAGACAGTAATGCTTGGGTACCTGAAATAGTCCGGGCGGTGGCTGTGGCTTCAGCACGGATGGAGGCAGGTGCTGCAGGTGGCGCCAGACGTGGCGGGCAGTATCTGATAAAGCGGAAGACACTTGACGTGGCAGAAGACACTTGACGTGGCAGATGACACTTGACGTGGCAGATGACACTTGACGTGGCAGATGACACTTGGCGTGGCAGGTGACACTTGACGTGGCAGATGACACTTGACGTGGCAGAAGACACTCCAACGCTGGTAGGCACAGGAACTAGAACAATACGGAATACAGGAACGGTAACAGGGCACGGGTAACAACTGGAATGGGAGACACTAAGGGACCATTGCGAGACAGACTGGGAAAGACTAACAACGCTCAGGCAAGGATTAGAAGGCCAGGGTCCTTCTTATAGACCAGGAAATCATGGCAGTTGATAGTGATGACGATTTCCTAATTGCGCGCGCTGGCCCTTTAAGGCCGGGCACGAGCGTGCGCGCGCACCCTACGGGACCCAGTCGAACGGAGCGGAAGTGAGCGCTGGCATCTCCTAGGAGGGAGACGGAGACCAGCGTTCACAAATCCATGGCTGCGGGCGTCGGGAGGTGAGTAAACCCGACGGCCCGCGGCCATGAACGCTTCACCACGCAGGTCTAGTTTAGAAAAAATCCTGGCACCACGTATACGATCAAACAGTTCAGAGATCAGTGGCAACGGATATTTATTCTTCACCGTGATCTGGTTGAGACCTCTGTAGTCAATACAAGGACGAAGAGAGACATCTTTCTTTTTGACAAAGAAGAACCCGGCTCCTGCTGGGGAGGAAGACTTTCATATGAAGCCCCTCTCCAAGTTCTCCTTCACATAGGCAGACATGGACATAGTCTCTGGCAAGGAAAGAGGATATACCGTACCACGGGGAAGGGATGCACCAGGAATCAGTTGAATAGGGCAGTCATACGCCCGATGTGGAGGCAATGTCTCCACCTCCCTCTTGCTGAAGACGTCCGAAAATGCAGCATAATGACTCGGCAATCCTGCCAATGACCGAGGCAGCGAAGGCTGAGCCGAACGAATCTGCACCAGGCAACGACCTTGACACTCAGGGCCCCACTGGAGAACCTCTACAGAATTCCAGTCCAGGACTGGGGCATGCAGTCGGAGCCAAGGCAGACCCAGCAACACAGGGTTAACAGCTTTGGCCCGGACATAGAAAGACAGAAGTTCGGAGTGAAGGTCTCCCACTTGGAGCCTCAGCGGCTTGGTCACAGCTATAATAGGGTCTGGCAGAGGTAGTCCATTCACTGAGGCAACTGTCAACGGGCTCTCCAGAGGGGTGGTGGGCAATTGCAGAAAGACCACCAGATCTCTGCAGATGAAATTAGCAGCGGATCCAGAGTCCAGATATGCAGAGACCTGATGCATTTCTCGGAGGACACTATGGTCACTGGTATGGACAATTTAGACGGAAGTCTGTCTTTACCCAGGGTTGTCACTCCTAGCAACCCTAGGTTTTGGGATCTTTGTGGACACAGGCGCACAAGATGGCCATTGAGACCGCAATAAAGACAGAGTCCAGATGTGCGTCTGCGTTGTCTATCCTGGGTAGATAACTTATACTGGTCCGTTATTACCGACTCCTTAGGAGGATCGAGATCTGAGGACAGCAGGGGTTGCTGCAAAGTAGGGACCAGACTAGGAAGGGCTCTCTCCCGTTGATCTCTTGGAGGCGTTCTCTGATCCGTATATCAATCCGGGCAGACAGAAGGATGAGGTCATCCAGGGTAGACGGCAGATCCCGGGCGGCAAGTTCATCCTTAATTCTAGAAGATAGTCCATGCCAGAATGCAGCCACCAGAGCCTCACTGTTCCATAACAGCTCTCCCGCTAGGGTGCGGAAGAGGATGGCGTACTCACTCACGAAGGTGTCTCCTTGGCGCAGGTTAATCAGGGGGGGAACGGAGCTGACAGCCCGCAGCCACGGACATTATACCCGGTCGCTCATCAGTAAAAACTTCTAGAGAAGAATATGGTTCAAAAAATTGTTCCCAAGGATCTGATGGACATTTTCATTAGAGCGATCCCGGCAGCCGGAACGGAGAGTCATTGTTGCCTAACAACGGCTCTCGTGATAGCTGTGCGCTAGACAGCAATGCCTTGAGTAGGTGTACGTACATGTTGCTAGGAGTGGGATTTCAAATTCTGCCACTGATAACTATTACTTTCATGGTGGAAAACAGGCACAGACATGGAAGCGATCCCATTAGCTTTAAAAAAAACTAAAAAACACCTGCCAAACTGCTAGTTCAGGGTGCTGCAGGATGTTGTAGTATAAAGATTCGAAATCCATGATACCTTAAATGATACCATCTAGTAGTGGTAAGACAATTTGGGGTACAAACTTATTACAGTATTTGATGCACTCAAAACAGGAATGATGACTTCCGGTTCCGGCGCTGGCGATGCAGGACGCGTGTGACTGAGCTCCCGCTCCCGACTAGCCTGCTCACCTGCTAAAGTCACTTCGGTGGCGAAAAACAGCTCAGTGACACCGGCCCTTCGCACAGGAACGTACCCAGGGGTATATGGAATGATATCTCCTCCGGAGCGCACACAAGCCAGCCATGGAGGATCGAGCCGCGGGTGTGGACAGGGGAGGTAAGATGGCGGCATTTCCCGCCACTACTCCCCCGCTGTATTCACAGGATGAGGAACTGCTGCAGCCCCAGCCCATGTCCCCGATTTCAAGCCAGGCAGAGCCCATAGCCTCTTTGCAACCAGCACCTGTGGATTATATAGCACTAGCCCATGAAGTGGCTAAGCGGATAGCTCCTGACCTGCAAAAAGCGCTGGAAAAAACGGTGCAAGCGTCTCTTACCCGCATCCATGCGGATCTGGCACAAGTAACGTCCAGGACTAATGAATTAGAGCAACGGGTAACGCTGCTAGAGGATGAAAATGAACGCCTGCAATCCAAACTTAAAACGGTGTTGTCTAATACCACGCAGTTGGGAGACAAAGTAGAGGATCTGGAGGAGCAACATGCGAATTGTGGGCCTGAAAGAAGCGGTGGTCCCCTCTGAGTTGCAGCGTCTATGTGAGAGATCATTGCCAGCAGCATTGGGCCTCCAGCGTCCATGTCGGGTGGAAAGGGCGCACAGGGTGGGGCCAGACCCTAGAAATCTTCCAGCAACAGACACCAGCAGCAGTTCGTATCACCCCAGACAAGTCATCTTTAAATTGTTGGATTACAATGACAAGGTGGCAATGATGAAGGCATATCGCAGCAGATCTCGGCCCTTGGAGATAATGGGCATGAAAGTGCTACTTTTCGAGGACTATTCTACGGAGGTCGCGAAACGCAGGCGATCCTTCAGCAAGATTTGTACCAAGCTGTTCCAAGCGAAAGTACGTTTTAATCTGCAATATCCAGCCATCTTGCGGGTGTTTCAAGCGAACGGCCGGACCACGACATTCAATACAGCAAAAGAGGCGGAGGACGCGCGGGCAGAGCTATGTGGAAGCCGCTCCCCGCATGAGGAGCAACGCAATCCAGAACACAGCCCACGTCGCAAGCCAAGAGTCGGAAGGAGTCGCTTGGATATGGAGAGAACCTGGGCAGAAGCTTTACTACCCACGCCCGGAAGAGAACGCGGAGGAAGATCCAGGAACAGAGGGGATTCTCCGAAGCCGCAGAGACGGCCACGGGACCGCACCAGGTCCACGTCTCCTGATTGAAGAGCAAAGTTTTTTTAGGACCTTTATGTCTTAGAGAGAGGGTTCTGAGGACGCTGTAGACCACTTGCAGGTTCCGATCTGATCTTGAGCAGATAAGTTGCCAGTTATTGCAGATAATGCTTGATGATTGCATATGTTAGTCTATTACTACAGCATTTTAGTCTGTTGTCAAATGTCCTCAGATCAAAATGTATGCATACTGATATATTGCTGTATTCACATTGCAGGGAGTTGGAATCAGAGTTAGGGCCTGTTCTAAGATCTAAGCACGCTCACTGGTGGGATACTCTGAGAGTTCCACAAGGACGGTTCTCTCCTGAAGGGGTTTATTTGGGTAGCTGTTTGGGGCAACGTTGAAGTGAAGCAGTGTTCAGGTCGATATGGCGCGTGGTAATCTGAGCGGCAGCTGAAGGGCGTGCCCCTTTGATAGAAGACCGAGTATCGGCTGCAAGAAATGGTTGGTCGGCGAAGGGCTGGTGCAGATTGATCACGATAAGTGATTTGTAATCTCGGCTGCGCAGGTCTGGGAGGGAGGGGGAGGGAGGGACGTATTAGTGCACAACAGAAAAAAGTGAAGTTTCCTATGCCAATGTGTACTAGGGGGGTGACCGCCCTTGGCACAGGCGTTTTTTTATATTCTTTTTCAAAAAGGTCTGTTGGCTTTGAGTTGGAGTTTAGCTTTGTTTGATAGGCCGTGTTCTGGCCATGTTTTCTATGTTTATACATGGCGATTAGGGAAAGATGGATTCGACTCCCCGAACCGATCACGGCTTTTTGACACCTTAGCTCATCTTAGACATAGTCCAATAACATGAAAATAGTTTCATGGAATGTTAAGGGGCTCAGATCCCCACAGAAACGGACCAAACTCTTGCGACATATGAAGAGATTGCATCCAGATGTAGCCCTGTTACAGGAAACTCACCTTACCGAGTTAGAATTGAAATATCTACAAAAATTCTGGGTGGGCCACGTTTTTGGCTCGCCGGCAAGAGATGGCAAGGCGGGAGTTATAATATTGATACATAAAAATGTTGCTTTCACATTGGTGTCCCAGGAACGTGATGATGAGGGTCGTTGGGTCCATCTAGTGGTGGAGAATGCAGGGGAAACTATTAGTATCTATAATGTCTATGGACCAAATGCGGCCAGCACAGGTTTTTTTGACCAATTGGAAGCCCAACTCCAGCAGGATCGCACAAAATTATTGATATTAGGGGGAGACTTTAATACTGTAAGGTCATCTAGGGAAGATAGAAGTGTAGGGGCTGCTTCGCAGAAACAGAGGGATAGGATCTTGCCGGACTTTTTAAGGCACACTGCCCTTGCGGATGCCTGGAGGAGTTTACATCCTGATGCTAGGGAGTATACTCACTTTTCGCACGTGCATCAATCGTGGTCGCGTATTGATTACTTACTGGTGAACGAAGCTTGTTCCCGCAGATTGCGCGACGCGACGATAGAAGATCTTGTCATCTCTGACCACTCCCTGATTACCATTACTCTGGCTGACACAGTAGCTAAGGGAATGGATTTTATATGGAAGTTTCCCTCATTTCTGGCGACGGACGAAGACTTTTTACAAAAACTAAGGGGATGGTGGACGGAATTTGAAGGGGATAATGCGTCACACCGCACGGACCCGTCGTTGTATTGGCGTACAGCAAAAGCGGTAATTCGCGGGAAAATTATACAATTTATGGCCAATCTGAAACGTAAGACCACTGAGGGGTACAAGACGGCAAGCGAGCGATTAAGGTGTGCATATACGGCATTTTTACAACAGCCGTCGGCGTCTCTGGGGGAGGCATGGAGTGCAGCCAAGCGACAATTTGATCAATGGCTAGATAAAAGAGAAAGCATCTATCGGTCTCAATTTGATGTTGACCTTATGCGCTTTGGCAACAAAGCGGGCAAATTATTAGCACGCCTGGCGAATGGGAGGTATTCACCGTCGCACATTGTATCCCTTAGAGACACCGACAGAATCCCTACAGCGGATCCCAAAAAAATTAACACTATTCTGCGTACGTATTATCAAGCCCTTTATTCGGACACGCGCATTGACCCTCAAAAAGGTAGGGAATTCTTGGAGAAGGTAAAGTTACCTGGGCTCACGCAGGAGCAGAACGATCTGCTGAGGGCAGAAATCACGGTGGAGGAACTCACGAGCACAATCAGGACCCTACATAACGGAAAGGCCCCGGGGCCGGATGGGTTCACGGGAGAATTTTATAAGTCACTAAGAGAGGAAGTCAGCCCCACTTTAGTGGAGTATTATAATATTTTACTAAAGACCGGTACTTTCCCAGCGGAGGCCAAAATAGCGCATATAAAGGTGCTGCCCAAGAAGGGGAAAGATCCTCTTGACCCGGGGTCATATCGCCCGATCTCATTGATAGATCAAGACCAGAAGCTACTTACAAAAATCTTAACTAACCGATTGGCCATATTTTTGCCAGCATTGGTGGGGAAATCTCAGGTGGGGTTTGTAAAGGGTAGGGCGGCAGTGACTAATCTGCGTAAGGTGTTGACGGTCCTAGAAACAGTAAGGCACGATCCTCAGCCAGGGGCCCGACCGGCACTCTTGGCGCTAGACGCAGAGAAAGCTTTTGATAACATACAATGGGAATGGCTGGGGATGGTGCTGGATAAGATGACGGTCCAGGGAGCCTTTCGGATCTTTTTGAAAAGGGTCTATAATAATCCCCAAGCGCGCGTCTACTCCTCAGGGTTTTTATCGGCTCCCTTCCAATTGCATAAAGGAACCCGGCAGGGATGCCCACTGTCGCCACTTTTATTTAATCTAGCACTGGAACCTATGGCTAGATTTCTGGAAGAGTCAGCAGTATTCAAAGGTATCCAGGTGGGATCTCAGGCAGTTAAGTTAGCCTTGTTTGCTGACGATGTTATTCTGTTTATGTCAAATCCCCAAGAACACTTAATGCCGGTCTTTCATTTTTTGCAGGACTTTGGGCAATGCTCGGGATACAAAATCAATATGGCTAAAAGCGAACTGCTGGAGTTGGGCAAACCGTTACCCGGGGCATTTTGGCAGTCCTTGGGATGCGGAATGTCCCCGGTGAAACAATGCATAACTTATCTAGGCATTAAAATAGGGAAGGGGCCTGAAACCCTGTATGGTCTGAATTATCCACCGCTGTTTAAAAAAATACAGGCGGAACTCGCCAGATGGTGCCAGTTACCCCTATCCCTGCTGGGGAGGTGGCACCTAATCAAGATGGTTAGTTTCCCCAGACTGTTATATCCCTTTCAAACGCTCCCGCTCTTGCTGAAGCATGGGGATGTCTCCAAACTGAACTCCGCATTCACAAAATTTGTATGGGCAGGAAAGAGGCCTCGCATTGCACTTACTAAACTCATGATGGGCAAGCAGGAGGGGGGACTGAAGTTTCCCAATATTAGGGTATACAATGTGGTATGCCTCTTTAGTCATGCAGTGGATTGGCTCCATGAAACTAGCCATTATTCCAACTTAGAGCTGGAAGGGGAGTATGCCTCACCCTGGAACTTAAAAGCATTATTGCATTGTAAAGTGGCCTCCCTTCCGTGCCGTCTCAAAACCTCCATTGTCCTGAGAGATACAGTCATGGCCTGGAAAGCGGTTTGTGAATGTTTTGGCTTGCCTCACCTGCTCTCCAAACACATGCCGCTGTGGGGACATCCGGAATTCCTGCCGGGAGTAGAGAGTAGGAATAGATTTGCCTCTTGGGGGGAAGCAGGTATTAGTAACGCAGGGGATCTTATGCATAAAGAGGAAAGGAGATGGTTAACAGGGTCGGAGATTAGAGCTAAACTCAATCCATTAGAGGGCAATGTTAATGTTAATGCTGATTTCATACAAGTTTTCCAGGTGCGGTCGTTCTGTACCTCTAGGCTCAGAGATTTGAATAAGGAAGCTACTACTCATACTCTGGATGAGGTCATAGGCCCAACGGTTCTTCGGGCGACTATCTCGAGGTTGTCTAGTGCACTCGGGGATTATTTTGTCCGCCCGCGCCCACGGGCTATGTTCAAAATATGGGAACGATGGACGCAAGATCCGGCGATAGGAGAGACCATATTGGAGGGTTGGGAGACGGTACGGAAGGTGATAGTGAACGAGAGCTGGAGGGAAACCTATTTTAAGCTAATCCATTCGGCCATATATGGCTTTAATATTCTGCCTTCACATTCCTTCCCCGATCGCATTACGAGCTGTCCCAAATGCAACACACCCCTCACAAATTTGTGGCACGGAGTATGGAGCTGTGCTCAGACTAAACGATACTGGGAGATGGTACGCAGATATATTGTGGATCATTGGAAGGCGAAACTTCCGATGACGCCTCAAGCGCTGCTGTTCCATCAGGCGCGACCACCAGAGGAAGAGGGGGCTCGAGGAACGAGATCTCCGCTCCCCTTGGTGCACACAATTTTGCTGGTGGCCTTGAGGTGCCTTCTGTGTAAATGACTGGAAGCGGATACACCGGGTCTCGACATGATCGTGACTCGCTTGAAACAATTACTGGCTCTCGAACGGGTGGAGGTAGAAAGAAGGAAGGAAACGGGAACCACGAAGTTATTTGCTAAATGGAAAATATTTATAGAAACGCAATGCACAGCGACTGAGGTGGTGGAAATTGTTACGCCCTTTAGACACACAGCATGGTATCATACGCAATTTCTGGCAGGCACATTAGGAGGCTTACAAATGGAACCTAGATAATAGAAGGGGAATGGATGGGACGGAGATATTATCTGATGGCCTGGGTTGTGTTCGGGGATAGGGGGAGTCAGGTTGCTAACGTTTTTAGTCGCTGGACAGATGCAAAGAGATATGCCATGAGTATATGTTATGTTGTGTTATGTTATTTTATTTTGTTTTAGTTATATTCGCAAGTATGCGAGATTCAAATTGTGCCGCAATTTTTATGTGAAATGTCTGTAAAAAAAAAGTGAAAAAATGTTAATAAAAATGATGTTTTAAAAAAAAGAAAACAGGAATGATTGTGCGGCATGGATTTTTTTTATATATATTTTTGAATATACAACACTTACAGCATATCACAGAATTAGTGGGGGCATCATTATGTTTCAGTCCTCAATTAGTGCAAAATAGTTTTCCACATTCCTGCTCTACCAAATTGCTTCAACAATTTTGAATTTCCTTTCATATATAAAATGATGCATTGATCACATGTCTAATATACAACACAAACACTCTCTCTTTTTCTATATGATTATGTGACTTTTCAGATGTGATGCTCCCGCATGAATGATGAAGAGACTCAAAACATTTATATTTCTCATCACTTTTTGTTTTGTTGGCCTGTAAGGAAGGAAGGGGGGGACGGGCCCCTGGGTAGTATAGTGTCCGGTGCCAGTTGTGTTGCAAAATAGATGGTATGGAGACAAGAGGTAGGGATGCACAGTGACTAGACATGGCTCAGACTGGCTAAGATGTATAGGGCCAACTCCCTGATGCTGGGGCTGTACATTGTATTTAGGGATTTTTTTTTTTAACATTAGCCGTGCAATATAAATGACATGGTACTTTTATTCTAAAGGTTGTTGATTATGGATATCATATTTTTTTATGTTTTTTTGTCCTTTTCCACAATAAAAGCATGTTTTATGGAAAAAAAGTCATAATTTTTTTCTTTTTCCATCAACATTGTTGTATGAGGCCTTGTTTTTTGTGGGACAACAAAAGTTTTTATTGGTTTTATTTTGGGGTACATAGGCCTTATTGATTAACTTTTATTCTTTTTATGGTGGATTGGAAAAAAACTGAAATTTTGCCATTGTTTTCTATTATATGCAGTGCGGTATATACAGTATAATTAGTTAACTTTAGTCTATGGGTCATCACAATTGCGACGATACCAAATATGTATAGTTTTTTTACATTTATTTATACTTCTGCATAATAACATTTTCTGCAAATTGTATTTTTTTACTTTGCACAATTTTTTTTTAATAAGATTGTTCGGGTATTTACACACGGCTTATTTTCTGTAAACGGCGCGAAAAACGGCTAAAAATCCGGAAGCTGAACGCCACCAAACATCTGCCTATTGATTTTAATGGGAAAAACGGCGTTTCGTTCCCACAGAGCGGTTTTTTATGCGCTGTTTGTCAAAACGTTGTGTAAAAAACGGCCCGTAAAAAAGAAGTGCATGTCACTTTTTCAGCTATTTTTAGAGCTGTTTTTCATTGTCTCATTATAAAAACAGCTCCAAAAACGGCCGTAAAAAAATGCATCAAAAATTGCTTGATGCATAAAAAACGGCTGAAAATCAGAGGCTGTTTTCCCTTGAAAACAGCTCCGTATTTTATAGCCGTTTTTAGTCTAGCATGTGAACATACTCTTAGGCTTTCAACTGCCATGGCTACTCATCAGTACTCCTTGATCATGTTTGTGATCCCTCTGTCTAACCACTTAGATGCCGTGGTCGCTATTGACCACGGAATCTAGGGGGTTAAACAGATGGGATCAGAGTTATCTCTAAACCCGGCCATTGCAGTGGGATGTCACTTGTATATTACAGCTGACATGCACTGCTGATGGCACATCACAGTTCTAGTGCCCATTACATCCCAGCGCCTTACATTTATGGCACAGTGTGGAAAGTACTTGCAATCTGTGCCATAACTGTTCGGTGTACATACAGGAAGGGATTAAAGGTTTCTTGAAAAAAAAAAAATGTAATCAGGTTTACAATTTTTTTTTGCATTTCCTGTTGAACGTTAAACCTAAAGCTGCAGAAGGCCATAAAAAAACACAATGTATTATAGTATTTAATAGAATATTGACCGTTACAAAAAAAAATAGATTTTTTTATTTTTTTTATTCCAAGAATTGCTTTGATCAAGAAGTTCAACAATTCTATTAATTCCCATTAAAATAGTTTAGCGGTCACGCTGATTATTAATTCAGTCAAACATGCTAAATATACATCGTATACATCCTGCTCTGTTAGCATGAGGATATGCATTGTCACATATTACATAAGTAAACTGTAAAATTAAAGAGAATGTTTTCTTTCACAGCTGCTTTGAAGAAAAATCTCAGGAAATATTAATGTTTTCCTGAAAAGGAGCATTATTCTGCATGTCTAAGTTGACCTCTTTTTTAAGTGGAACCATTAGTTTTTATTAATGGGACTAATGCTTTGCATTGAGCCTAAATTACAATGGGAAAGGAGATGCTTAAGGGTAACTGGGTGATGAAAGCGGACATTAATACGCAAAACTCAAAGCTGCTGTTTCCTATTTATAATACCTTGTGCACATGTAAGTCATATTTAAGCTATAAACGGTGGCGCCTAGGGAGCATAGACTAAAGTTGCCTTAAGAATCCAAAGGTCTCCAGATGGCTTAGCATTAGTGAACTTTTATAGAGAAGGGAAATTAATAAAACCTTCCAATAAGTAACCTAATGGTATAAATCACAGATGGACAATCTTCAGCGTACCGGTGGTGGCTACGCTCTATCACCCGTGATTGAAATTCTTCTTTTTGCCAAGCAACGTTTCCCAATATCTCATGAGAATGTTGGCAATCACAGATACTAATTGGGTACAATGTAATGAAAACTTTTTGAATTCTTAAGCTCTATTCACATTTATGCTATGGGTTTTATCAGGCTTTCTGTAGTTTTTGAGAATTTTTAAAGGGAATGTCTTGTGTATTTTATTTTCGTTTCAAAAGTTAGATGTAAGACTGGAAAATTAATAATATGTTTGTTCTTTTTTAAACGTTGTAGATATGTTTTGTTTTTAAAAAAACTTTCCAGGGGGCGGCGTTATTGGAGGCACACAAATTCTCGCTGTATTTTCTGTATAGATAGTGCAGCAGGGTGTGTGTGTTTTTATTGCAGCTGCAATGAATAAGAGTAAACTGACATTGCGAAATCTCATAGGCTAAGGTTGAGTTCACATCTGCTTTTCATTTTTCCATTGTTCTGCTGCGTCATAGTGGCAGAACAACAACAAGAAACGCAAGTGCCGGATCTGATGCATGACGGACACCAATGGCGCCCGATAGAACCCATTGAACTCATAGTGTCCGTCATTTTACCAGAACAATAGCACAGCTTGCTAATCTTTTTTTTCTCGACATTTCTGACCGGATAGGCGTTGGAGGCCCCTAATGGATCCTCTGACACAGAAAAAAATTCCTAAGGCTACTTTAACACAGGGCGGATACACTGCGTAAAGGTATACAGCAAATCCGCCAGGCGGCTGCAGGGAATTCCGGGTGAAAAACTGCACCAAATTGTGGTGCAGTTTTTCGGGCCAAATGTCAGCCGCAGAAAACTGCACGTTTAAAAAACAAACAAAACACATACTTACCATCTGACATCCTGCAGACCGGCCTCCTGGGATGATGATTCATCCCATGTGACCGCTGCAGCCTGTAATTTACTGCAGCGGTCACATGGAATGAAACTTCATCCCAGAAGGTCAGCCTGGACAAAGAAGCACAGAATTCTGGGCAAGTATAAGATTTTTTTTTCCTAATTGTGTTTTTTTGCCACAGAATTGCAGCTTTTCTGTCGCAAAAAAGGCAACATCTGCTATTTGTTGCGGGTTTTACCTCCACATTGAATTCAATGAGGAAAACCCGCAACACAAATCAGCGACTACGCAAATACAATTGACATGCTGCGGATTAAGAAGCCACACCGCAGGTCAATTTCTGAGCGTTTTTTCATTTACGCAGCGAGTGGATGAGATTTGTTCAAATCTCATCCACTTTGCTGCTACTGTATTATACTGCGGATTTTCCATTGTGGAAAATTCGCAGTATTTACGCTACAGGTATCCAGAAAGTGCAGCTTCTCCCCCGGAGACCAGGGAGTGACCAGGGAGATGAATACGGAGCCGTATCTGTGCATATAGTATATAGTATTGCTATCCTGTCTTATCTCATCCTCCAGCAGTACAATAGGGCTGTCATTAACTCATCCAGCCTATAATGATAATGAGAGGACTATGCTCATTCTATCCCAATCTATACAGCAAAGCTGACATGCATACTACAGAAAAAAGGAAACATCAAGCTAATGTGACTACTCTAGTGGTTTGTGTGAAAAATGTAATTTCAGGTTTTTTTTATATGTACAGTTACATAAAAAAAATGCACAGCATAAAATTTTAAAAAATATGATTATAATATAAAGCCAGAGTTAAATTATAGGCCATTTTCTGATGATACATTATCATTAAGGAAGCTGCAGAACTATTTTTGCCGGCAAAGATACCAGAACCCAGACTGAATTCTTTTGGATCTGTCAGAACTCTGTCACAGCAGTCATGGCTCCGTTATAAATGGAAGCCATGGAGCTAGTGTGAACAGAGTATTAGTTTCCCTTCTATGTTTTTAAAGTCCAAGGATGTGGTAAAGCAAGAACTGATTGGTTATCATTGTGGCCACGGGTTTGTATTCGTGGAGTTTGCATGACTTACCTTGTTAGTAAGGATGTCCTCATCTATGATATTGCTCCAACTGTGTACCCATATGGTCACCCCACTGTAGATAGGAACTGATGCGAGTGAATATATTCTTTGTAGAGTCTATAGGAAGTTGGCCTGTGGAAATAACAGACAACTAAATAAAACTGATCATGACATGTGACATTTCTTGGTGGATCCAGATAGTAGCATACATGCTCAATATAAATAGTATTTCTCTAGTTTTCTATTCCTTGCAGAAACTTAAAAAGAGCTATGACTCCGAAATATGTCCTACTAGTAAAGAAAAAAGGATGGCCATGTGATGCTTCAGTTTGTAGTAGATATTGGCATATGAAATCATAGTGCACCATTGACCGAGAACTGAACCATTGGATACGTAAAGATGGGGCAAAAAAAAAAATGGTGGTCTCTCTTTCTCACGCTTTGTCACTGTTTCAAATAACTCACTACACTAAGTCAGAACTATTTACAAACCATTTTAATTAAATCAATTTCTGAATTTCTATAAAAGTTGTTCTAAGGATAAAAAAGGGTATATTCTCTTCTTTCCTGCTCGATGTACATGCTCATAATGTATTGAGGGATCATGTATAGTGGGAAACTACAGTATTTACACTTTTAGGCCCTATATGATCAGTTAAAAATTTGCCACTATGTTAGTAATACGTGGGTTTATACAGAGCTTGAAGTTCTTGGGCCCCAGTGTGAAATCTGTAACACGGGCCCTACCTACCATCTGCCAATTATAATACTAGTGTCTTGTGATCTGACAGAGGGGCTTTTGGATTCCTTTAAGGCACTGGGGGCCCTGGTGCGACTGCTACCTCTACACCCCCTATATCTATATCCGTAGTTCTGTACATCAGCATGACATACATTAAAGACTGAGTTATACATATTGTTGTATGAGACCAAGATAGCTAATCGGTCTTTTATTTATAGGCAGTGTAGACAAGATAAAGTTTGTATTGAAGTACTTTGACAGTCTTTTGTTGATGTGAGAACGCACAATATGTGAGAAATATATGGGAGACCACACAGATTTAGTTCGTAACAATTCAGTGCTGATATTACTTGGGTGGAGTATGTAGCTTGGCGTCTGTTCCTTGTGCTTGGTTTCACAACTCTTTCCTGGCATTGTGTTCAAAAATACTTGTAATCAATCATGTGCATAAGGGGAGAATTAGATAAATGTACAGAAGTAGATAAATTGTCCTTTTAGGGAGAGGTAAAACCCTGACAGGTTTAGGTAATCATATAGTCTAATCCCTATGCAGGACAGACAGTGATTACAATATCCCGTAAAAATCATGCACGGTCAATTTAATTTCTCCCCGAGATTGGATGCCTGGGAAAAGGGGTCTGTCTGTCTGTCTGCGATGCATAGTTGGCCATAGGTATGAGAATATTTCCAGATGATACAGATGATTCTTACTGTATCTTCTGGCTGTCAACTATTTATTTAATTGTAGGTCCAAGGCCAACTGAAGATAGATAATCCGTCCAAAAAATTGGATATTTTTGGCCAGTATTTGGTTGTTTGTAATCTTTACATTTTATTTATGGATGGTAAATCTGTGGCTGACTGGCCATGGTACCCCTTAACTGCATGTCATAGTCTTTCTCTGTGCGCAGCTGGAAATGTTTGTAGTGTTATCGGTCAAAAGCACAATCAGATGACTGAATGGTCATCCATCCAAAGGCTTGCTTCCATCTCATGTCATGGCCAAGGCTATGTAAACCAATGCAAGATTGTAATTTATTTTTATTAAAAATTACTTTAACTTTTCCAGATACAACTTCTACACTCCTCAACATTGAAATTGGCAAGAAGGAAAAGTTTTGGCATTGTGGAAATCACAGGATCGATAGACATGTTAATGATATGCAAATGATAAAAAAATGGAAAAAAAATAGTCCAAACATCTTGATTTATTTAGTTTGGAGTAAGAGCGCCATGCGCAGAAATAAACGCACTTACACGCCTTGTCATAATATCAATAAGGTTATTAATGGTTGTCTGAGGAATGTTATGTCACGCTGAACGCACTTGGTCACTCAAATCATCAAAATTGGCTGCTGGCAACTCACTTTGCAATTACCGACCAATGACGTCCCAGATGTGCTCGATGGGAGACAAGTCTGCAGACACTGCAGACCATGGTAGCACGTTTAGGCCATGCAGGCTGCTCACAGTAGCACAAGCAACATGCGACCTGGCGTTGTCCTGTTGAAAAACGGCTTCTGGGACCCTTTGGAGAAATGATTGTACACTAGTTCTACGACCAAATCAATGCTGAGCTGTTAGTGTACCTGAAATGAAGACTAGAGGGGTGTAAAGAATCTGCCAGACACAGCTTCTGTGTCGATGCCCGTGGTTAATCAGTCTGCATCTGTTCCTATGTCTGATAGAGTGACTCGATCTGCTACCACTCAGGCTGGTAGGCTGAGGAGTGGGAGAACCTATCACAGCCTGGCCAGACGGTTCTAAATCCTGCCCTCGGTCTATTTATACCTTCATTTGCTGCTTGTCCTTTGCCTGTGATTCTTTCCTGTTTCCTGGCTCTGCTGTTCCTGCTATTACTATTGACCTCTGCTTCATATTGACCCTGGCTTTACTGACTACGCTCCTGCTCTGCGTTTGGTACTTCGTACACTCCTGGTTTGACTCGGCTCGTTCACTACTCTTGTTGCTCACGGTGTTGCCGTGGGCAACTGCCCCATTTCCCTTAGCTTCTGTGTACCCTTGTCTGTTTGTCTGTCGTGCACATATTGAGCGTAGGGACCGTTGCACAGTTGTACGCCGTCGCCTAGGATGGGCCGTGCAAGTAGGCAGGGACTGAGTGGCGGGTAGATTAGGGCTCATCTGTCTATCTCCCTACCCCGACATTACAAGGGGTCTGGCTACCGTACATTATGCCACCCCACACCATAATCTCAGGAGTAAGACCAGTGTGACATTCTTTTGTGAGGGCCTCTTCATGGCGTTCCCCACGTGGTCTCCGGCTATCATTGCGGACGAGACAAAAGCAGGACTAATCACTGAAGAGGATAGACTTCCATTCTAGCTTCAATTGCCGTCTTGCGGTGTACCATGATAGCTTTTCAGAGTGGTGGCGTGTGGTCAATGGAAAATCTGTATCTGGAAATCTGGTTCATATCGCAATGTCGTGCAAACGCCTTCTGATGGTTTGTGTCGACACTGGTTGCCGCCCTAGGCTTTGGATATGCCATCAAATTTCCCTTGCAGTACAGAATGGATCACTACGCGCCATTCTTTCAGTCAGACGATCCGTCCTTGCATAGGTTGGCCTCCGCGCACCTCTTGCTGTCATTACCGTTTGTTGATGTTTATCCAACCTCCGGGATACACAAAGTTGAACAGTGCGAACATCTCAGCCTAGGCGTGTAGCGATCTGCCGGAGTGATAAACAAAGGTCTCTCAGTTCAAGGATACTGTCCCTCTCAGTGTGCGATAAGTGGCATGTCCACGAACAGGAGGCATCGCACAATCATCCCACACCACTTGATCCAATTTTTAAGGTTTCAACTGGCTAAAAAACATTGCTTTTAATTTGGCTTTTATGCCTCCCACGTGCCACAGATTGGATCTTGGTGCTTTGAAAATGTGATAATTTGTAGATCTTAGCGACACTTGCTACTTCCTTGATTTGCATAACCTTACGGCTTGTGCTTCTTAGTGTTGCAATTTCAATATTGTATGTATGCTGGATACATAGAAGCTGTATCGTGGGCTGAAAACTGAATCCGTCAGGTCAGCGGGACTGACAGCTTCGGTGACAGCGGGTCCTGCGTGTCTCTGACATGCAGGATCCAAATTTTATCAATTATATCTAAGTTCTTAACTTAGGCCCCATGCACACGACTGTAGAATTTGTCTGTAATTGCAGACCGTAATTACGGTCCGCAATTATGGACCAATTCACTTCTATTGACCACTGACATCTTCCCGTATATTTGCAGGAAGATCTCTGGGCCGTAGAAAGCCTCCGCAAAAAATAGGAGATGTCCTATCTTTTGCTTTTTACGGACCGTGCTCCTATACTTTGTCTTCTCTCTTTGTTTTTCTTTCTGCCAATTAAAATCTTATATTCCAGCATGTGTTTATGTTTTGCTAAAAAAAAATGTAGATAGAACAAAATAACGCAGAATTAGCACAAACCTTAGCAATGTACAAGTACAAAAGAATATTAGTTGCTGGATCACACTTATTTTGCTGGGATCTGATAACAATCTAAAATGTACTGAGACGACTGGACTGTCCCCAGACATCAACCATTGTGGGAAATCAGACAATTGGATCTTTTCCTTCAGAGTGCTAGCCGTTTTTTTGACGGCTAGCACCCTAACCCATTTATTTCAATGGGGCCATGCACACTTCAGTTTTTTTGACAGTCCTCTTCTTCCGTTACGACAAAAGTGGAGCATGTCATACTTTTGTCCGAGATTCCGTGACTGTATGGCCCATACAAGTCAATGGGTCCGTCAAAAAACCTGAAGGCACACCGAAGGCATTCGTGTGCTGTCCGTGTGTGACGGAGACGTTGCCTAGCAACGGCCGGGCGGGCATCGGTACACATAGAGACAGATATTGCACTGCACTAATCGGCAGCCCCTTCTCTCTATCAGCACTGATAGAGAGAAGAGGCTGCTGATCAGTGCTGGAACACAGCGATAGAAAGAAAAATAAGTTCATACGTACCCCGACCGTTGTCTTGGTGAGGCGTCCCTCTTCTGACATCCAGTCCGACCTCCCTGGATGACGCGGCAGTCCATGTGATTGGCTGCAGCCTGTGATTGGCTGCAGCGGTCACATGGTCTGAAACGTCATCTCAGGAGGCCGGACTTGAGGAAGAAGCAGGGAGTTCTGGGTAAGTAGTACCTTTTTTTTGTTGCAGGTTTTTTTAAATGAAACATTATTAATCTATATTGTCAGCGCCGTGCATGGTATTCCCTGTCCAGCGTTAGTCTCTGTCCTGGGTGCTGAAAGAGTTAAGGGGCTGCACTGATCGGCAGTAACTCTTTCAGCACCCTGGACAGTGACTACCGCTGGACAGGGAATAGCATGTGTGGCACCCACAATATCGTGTACATAGTGTGAATGGGTTTCAGTTTCCTCTCGGAAGCTGAAACACGGAAGTGTACACGGAGTACACACGGGAAGCACACTGTTCCAATCACGGACACACGGATCCGTGAAAACGGTGATGGAAGTGTGCATGAGGCCTAAAGATGAGAGTTGCAAGAGGTGACCCTGAAACACCATGCCCAGCAGCTACTGTATCTTGTGTGTATCGCCAGCTTTACTAGATATCCTCCCTCTCTTCACCAGTAGTTACAGTAGTCACTTCTTAAACCATCTTGAGCTTCATAAACATAGCACTCTATAAGTAGAAATACATGATCAACGTATCCTATTGTGACCATCTTTATCTTCTACAATGCTCATATTAAAGTAAAATGATGACTGTCAAACTTATAGTGTAGGTCACGAAGGTCAGAAGGTTTGCGCAATACATTTTGTCTAGAACAGGGGTCTCAAACTCGGCCGGGTAAATGGGCCGCACATAGAAAAAATGCGCAGTTGACGGGCCGCATTACGTTCAAATTTGATACAATACCAAAGTATTGCTAATCATTTCGTTATTTGAACTACTATAACAGTACTACATTACTATAACCATACTACATTACTATGACAATACTACGTTACTATAATAATACTACATCACTATAACAATACTATATTACTATAATAATAATACATTAGTATAATACTACATTACTATAATACTACATTACTATAATAATACTACACTACTATAAAAAATACTCCATCACTATAATACTCCATTATTATAATACTACATTACTATAATAATACTACATTACTATAATAATACTACATCACTATAATACTACATTACTATAATACTACTACATTACTATAATAATACTACATTATTATAACACTAAATTACTATAACAATACTACAATACTATAATAATAATACTATATTACTATAATACTACTACAATACTATAATACTACTACATTACTATAATAATAATAACAACAACAATACTACATTACTATAATAATAGTACTGCTACATTACTATAACAAAACTACATTACAATAATAATACAATACTATAACATTACTACATTACTGTAATACTACATTACTGTAAGGCTGGGTTCACACGTGGCGGAATTTCACTTGAATTCCGCTGCGGACACTCCGCAGCGTTAATCCGCAGCGGAGCCGTTTCTGCATTGACTTCCACTTCTATTTAGAAGTGTTCGTTTAGACGTTGAGTAAAATTCCGCTGCGGAGCATAGGCTGCGGAGCGGAATTTGGTGTCCGCAGCATGCTCTGTCTGTTGCGGAGCAGTGGCGGACTCATGGCGGAATTTCTCCATTGACTTCAATGGAGATTCTAATTTCCGCAATGAAGTCCGCAGCTGTCATGCACATGTTATGTGTGCTGCGGATCCGTCTTGCTTTTTTAACTTGACATTTCTTCATTCTGGCTGGACTTATGTATTTCTAGGTCTACAGCCAGACTGAGGAAGTCAATGGGGCTCCCGTAATGAAGGGAGCGTTGCTAGGAAACGTCTGTAAATAGTCACTGTCCAGGGTGCTGAAAGAGTTAAGCGATCGGCAGTAACTGTTTCTGCACCCGGGACAGTGACTACCGATCCCAATATACAGCAACCTGTAAAAAAATATAAGTTCATACTTACCGAGAACTCCCTGCTTCTGTCTCCAGTCCGGCCTCCCAGGATGACGTTTCAGTCTAAGTGACGGCTGCAGCCAATCACAGGCTGCAGCGGTCACATGGACTGCCGCGTCATCCAGGGAGGTAGGACTGGATGCCGAAAGAGGGACGCGTCACCAAGACAACGGCCGGTAAGTATGAAATGCGTTTACTTTCACTAGGGAAAGTGCTGTCCCTTCTCTCTATCCTGCACTGATAGAGAGAAGGGAAGCACTTTTTCCGCAGTCCGCAGCAGCTAGTCCGCATCAATTTACTGCACATTTTGGGCAGATCCGCAGCCGTAATCCGCAACCCGGATTAGGTGCGGCATTGATGCGGACAGCTGCGGAGGAAATCCGCCACGTCTGGCCGTGCCCTAATAATACTACATTACTGTAATAATAATTCTGCTACATTACTATAATACTACTACATTACAATAATAATACTACATTACTCTAACAATACAACATTACTATAATAATACTACATTACTATAATACTACTACATTACTATATTAATACTACATTACTCTAACAATACAACATTACTATAACAATACTACATTACTATAATAATACTACATCACTATAACAATACTACATGACTATAATAATACTACATTACTATAATAATACTAAACTAATATAATAATACTACATTACTGTAACAATACTACATTACTATAATAATACTACATTACCATAACAATCCTACATTACTATAATAATAATACTACATCACTATAACAATACTACATGACTATAATAATACTACCTTACTATAATTATACTACATTACTATAATAATACTACACTAATATAATAATACTACATTACTATACAAATACTACATTACTATAAGAATATTACATCACTATAACAATACTACACTAATATAATAATACTTCATTACTATAATAATACTACATCACTATAACAATACTACATTACTATAATAATACTACATTACTATAACAATACTACATTATGATAATAATACTACATTACTATAATAATACTACATCATTATAGCAATACTACATTACTATAATAATAATAATACTACATCACTATAACAATACTACATGACTATATTAATACTACCTTACTATAATTATACTACATTACTATAATAATACTACACTAATATAATAATACTACATTACTATAAAAATACTACATTACTATAATAAAACTACATCACTATAAGGGCGGGTTCACACATGGCGGAATTGCACTTAAATTCCGCTGCGGACACTCCGCAGCGTTAATCCGCAGCGGAGCCGTTTCTACATTGACTTTCACTTTAATTTCGCAGTGTTCGTTTACACGATGCGTACAATTCCGCTGCGGAGCATAGGCTGCGGAGCGGAATTTGGTGTCCGCAGCATGCTCTGTCTGTTGCGGAGCAGTGGCGGACTCATGGCGGAATTTCTCCATTGACTTCAATGGAGATTCAAAGTTCCGCAATGAAGTCCGCAGCTGTCATGCACATGTCATGTGTGCTGCGGATACGTCTTGCTTTTTTTACTTGACATTTCTTCATTCTGGCTGGACCTATGTATTTCTAGGTCTACAGCCAGACTGAGGAAGTCAATGGGGCTCCCGTAATGACGGGAGCGTTGCTAGGAGACGTCTGTAAATAGTCACTGTCCAGGGTGCTGAAAGAGTTAAGCGATCGGCAGTAACTGTTTCTGCACCCTGGACAGTGACTACCGATCCCAATATACATGTATCTGTAAAAAAAAATGAAGTTCGTACTTACCGAGAACTCCCTGTTTCTGTCTCCAGTCCGGCCTCCCAGGATGACGTTTCAGAGTAAGTGACGGCTGCAGCCAATCACAGGCCAAGCACAGGCTGCAGCGGTCACATGGACTGGCGCGTCATCCAGGGAGGTCGGGCTGGATGCCGAAGGAGGGACGCGTCATAAAGACAACGGGCGGTAAGTATGATTTTCTTTTACTTTCACTAGGGAAAGTGCTGTCCCTTCTCTCTATCCTGCACTGATAGGGAGAAGGGAAGCACTTTTCCCGCAGTCCGCAGCAGCTAGTCCGCATCAATTTTCTGCACATTTTGTGCAGATCCGCAGCCGTAATCCGCAACCCGGATTAGGTGCGGCATTGATGCGGACAGTTGCGGAGGAATTCCGCCATGTGTGGTCATGCCCTTACAATACTACATCACTATAACAATACTACATTACTATAATAATACTACATCACTATAACAATACAACATTACTATAATAATACTACATTACTATAACAATACTACATTATGATAATAATACTACATTACTATAATAATACTACATCACTATAGCAATACTACATTACTATAATAATAATACTACATCACTATAACAATACTACATTACTATAACAATACTACATAACTATAATAATACTACATCACTATAACAATACTACATTACTATAATAATACTACATCCCTATAACAATACTACATTACTATAATAATACTATACTATAACAATACTACATTTTTATAACAATGCTAAATTACTAGAATAATAATACTACATTATTATAACATTACATTACTATAACACTACATTACTATAACAATACTACCTCACTATCATAATACTACATTACTATAACAATACTACATTACGATAACACTACATTACTATAACAATAGTACATAACTATAATACTACATTACTATAACAATACTACATTACTATAATACTACTACATTACTATAATACTACTGCATCACTATAATAATAATAATAATACTACATTACTATAATACTACATTCCTATAACAATGCTAAATTAGTATAATAATACTATATTACTATAATAATACGACATTACTATAACAATACTACATTACTATAATAATACTACACTACTATAATAATACTACATTACTATAATAAAACGACACTACTATAATAATACTACATTACTATAATAGTACATTACCATAACAATACTACATTACTATAATAATACTACATCACTATAACAATACTACATGACTATAATAATACTACCTTACTATAATTATACTACATTACTATAATAATACTACACTAATATAATAATACTACATCACTATAACAATACTACATTACTATAATAATACTACATCCCTATAACAATACTACATTACTATAATAATACTATACTATAACAATACTACATTTTTATAACAATACCACATTACTATAATAATACTACGTTGCTATAACAATGCTACATTACTAGAATAATAATACTACATTATTATAACATTACATTACTATAAGGGCATGACCACACATGGCGGAATTCCTCCGCAACTGTCCGCATCAATGCCGCACAGAATCTGCGTTGCAGATTCTGCAGCGGATCTGCACAAAATGTGCAGAAAATTGATGCGGACTGGCCGCTGCGGACTGCAGGAAAAGTGCTTCTCTTCTCCCTATTCAGTGCAGGATAGAGAGAAGGGACAGCACTTTCCCTAGTGAAAGTCAAAGAATTTCATACTTACCGCCCGTTGTCTTGGTGACGCGTCCCTCTTTCGGCATCCGGCCCGACCTCCCTGGATGACGCTCCAGTCCATGTGACCGCTGCAGCCTGTGCTTGGCCTGTGATTGGCTGCAGCCGTCACTTACACTGAAACGTCATCCTGGGAGGCCGGACTGGAGACAGACGCAGGGAGTTCTCGGTAAGTATGAACTTATATTTTATTTTACAGATACATGTATATTGAGATCGGTAGTCACTGTCCCGGGTGCAGAAACAGTTACTGCTGATCGCGTAACTCTTTCAGCACCCTGGACAGTGACTATTTACAGACGTCTCCTAGCAACGCTCCCGTCATTACGGGAGCCCCATTGACTTCCTCAGTCTGGCTGTAGACCTAGAAATACATAGGTCCAGCCAGAATGAAGAAATGTCATGGTAGTAAAAACAATACGCTCCGCAGCACACATAAGATCTGCGGACTTCATTGCGGAATTTTGACTCTCCATTGAAGTCAATGGAGAAATTCCGCCATGAGTCCGCAACCAGTCCGCCACTGCTCCGCAACAGACAGAGCATGCTGCGGACACCAAATTCCGCTCCGCAGCCTATGCTCCGCAGCGGAATTGTACGCATCGTGTAAACGAACACTGCTAAATTAAAGTGAAAGTCAATGGAGAAACGGCTCCGCTGCGGATTAACGCTGCGGAGTGTCCGCAGCGGAATTTAAGTGAAATTCCGCTATGTGTGAACCCGCCCTTACACTACATTACTATAACAATACTACATTACTATAACAATACTACATCACTATCATAATACTACATTACTATAACAATACTACATTACGATAACACTACATTACTATAACAATAGTACATAACTATAATACTACATTACTATAACAATACTACATTACTATAATACTACTACATCACTATAATAATAATAATAATAATACTACATTACTATAATACTGCATTCCTATAACAATGCTAAATTAGTATAATAATACTATATTACTATAATAATACGACATTACTATAACAATACTACATTACTATAATAATACTACACTACTATAATAATACTACATTACTATAATAAAACAACACTACTATAATAATACGACATTACTATAATAGTACATTACCATAACAATACCTTACTATAATTATACTACATTACTATAATAATACTACACTAATATAATAATACTACATTACTATAAAAATACTACATTACTATAATATTACATCACTATAACAATACTACATTACTATAATAAAACAACATCACTATAACAATACTACATCACTTTAACAATACTACATTACTATAATAATACTACATCACTATAACAATACTACATTACTATAATAATACTACATTACTATAACAATACTACATTATGATAATAATACTACATTACTATAATAATACTACATCACTATAGCAATACTACATTACTATAATAATACTACATCACTATAACAATACTACATTACTATAACAATACTACATTACTATAATAATACTACATCACTATAACAATATTACATTACTATAATAATACTATACTATAACAATGCTAAATTTTTATAACAATATTTCATTACTATAATAATACTACGTTGCTATAACAATGCTACATTACTAGAATAATAATACTACATTATTATAACACTACATTACTATAATAATACTACATTACTATAACAATACTACATTACTATCATAATACTACATTACTATAACAATACTACATTACAATAACACTACATTACTATAACAATAGTACATAACTATACTACTACATCACTATAACAATACTACACTACTATAAAAATACTATATTACTATAATACTACATTACTATAACAATACTACATCACTATAACAATACTACATTACTATAATACTACTACATTACAATAATAATACATTACTATAATATTACATTACTATAACAATACTACATTACTATAATAATACTACATCACTATAACAATACTACATTATTATAATAATACTACATCACTATAATAATACTACATAACTATAATAATACTACATTACTATAACAATACTACATAACTATAATAATACTACATTACTATAACAATACTACATTACTAGAATAATACTACATTACTATAACAATACTACATTACTAGAATAATAACACTACATTACTATAACACTACATTACTATAATAATACTACATTACTATAACAATACTACATTACTATAATAATACTGCATTACTATAACAATACTACATTACTATAACACTATATTACTGTAACAATAGTACATAACCATAACTATATTACTATAATACTAGCTCTCTATAACAATACTACTATAATACTACATTACTATAACAATACTATATTATTATAATACTACTACATTACTATAATACTACTACATCACTATAATAATAATAATAATAATAATACATTACTATAATACTACATTCCTATAACAATGCTACATTAGTATAATAATACAACATTACTATAACAATACTACATTACTATAATAATACTACATCACTATAACAATACTACATTACTATAATAATACTATACTATAACAATACTACATTACAATAACACTACATTACTATAACAATAGTACATAACTATAATACTACATCACTATAACAATACTACACTACTCTAAAAATACTATATTACTATAATAATACTACATTACTATAACAATACTACATCACTATAACAATACTACATTACTATAATACTACTACATTACAATAATAATACATTACTATAATACTACATTACTATAATACTACTACATTATTATAACAATACTACATTACTATAATAATACTACATCACTATAACAATACTACATTATTATAACAATACTACATTACTATAATACTGCTACATTACTACTATAATAATAATAATACATTACTATAATACTACATAGATATAACAATACTACACTTCTATAATAATTCTACATTACTATAATAATACGTCATTACTATAACAATACTACATTACTATAATAATACTATATCACTATAACAATACTACATAACTATAATAATATTACATTACTATAACGATACTACATTACTAGAATAATACTACATTACTATAACAATACTACATTACTATAATAATACTACATCACTATAACAATAGTACAATATAACAATATAACAATACTACATAACTATAATAATACTACATTACTATAACAATACTACATTACTAGAATAATACTACATTACTATAACAATACTACATTACTATAAAAATACTACATTACTTTAATAATACTACATTACTATAACAATACTACATTATTAGAATAATACTACATTACTATAACAATACTACATTACTATAATAATACTGCATTACTATAACAATACTACATTACTATAACACTATATTACTGTAACAATAGTACATAACCATAACAATACTATATTACTATAATACTAGCTCTCTATAACAATACCACATTACTATAATACTACATTACTATAACAATACTATATTACTATAATACTACTACATTACTATAATACTACTACATCACTATAATAATAATAATAATACATTACTATAATACTACATTCCTATAACAATGCTACATTACTATAATAATACTACATTACTATAATAATACGACATTACTATAATAATACGACATTACTATAACAATACTACATTACTATAATAATACTACACTACTATAATAATACTACATTACTATAAGAAAAATACAGTACTATAATAATACTACATTACTATAATAAAACGACACTACTATAATAATACTACATTACTATAAGAAAAATACAGTACTATAATAATACTACATTACTATAATAAAACGACACTACTATAATAATACTACATTACTATAATAGTACATTACTAAAACAATACTACATTACTAGAATAATAACACTACATTACTATAACACTACATTACTATAACAATACTACATTACTATAACACTACATTACTATAACAATAGTACATAACCATAACAATACTACATTACTATAATACTAGCTCACTATAACAATACTACATTACTATAATATTACATTACTATAACAATACTACATTACTATAATAATACATCACTATAACAATACTACATTACTATAACAATACTACATTACTATAATACTACTACATTAATATAATAATAATAATACATTACTATAATACTACATTCCTTTAACAATACTACACTACTATAACAATTCTACATTAGTATAATAATACTGCATTACTATAACAATACTACATTACTTTAATAATACTGCATTACTATAACAATACTACATTACTTTAATAATACTACACTACTATAATACTACTACATTACTATGACAATACTAAAGTACTATAATAATACTACATTACTATAACAAAACTACAGTACTTTAATAATAGTAATACTACACTATTATAATAATACTACATTAATATAATAAAACAACACTACTATAATAATACTACATTACTATAATGCTACATTACTATAACAATTCTACATTAGTATAATAATACTACATTACTATAACAATACTACATTACTTTTTATAATACTACACTACTATAATAATACTACATTACTATGACAATACTAAAGTACTATAATAATACTACACTACTATAATAATACTACATTACTATAATAAAACTACACTACTATAATAATACTACATTACTATAATAATACTACTCTACTATAATAATACTACATTACTATAACAATACTTCATTACTATAATACTACATTACCATAACAATAGCGCTAGGTGTAAACTTAACGGAAATGTGTACGTTTATTCCATGTGCTTATTTTAACAATTCAGTTTTACAGTTCTAAGTCTTGCTAAATGCAGTCTGGCGGCTCAGTTGGCAGCGTTTGGCAGTGATAAAAATATCAAGATTGGGCAGCCCCTTTTTAGATAGTGCCGAAGTGCCCTCTGTAGATAATGCTACTGTGCCCCCTGTAGATACTGCCAGTGCCCTCTGTAGATAATGCCACACACACCCTAGATAATGCTACAGTGCCCTCTGCAGATAATCCACAGTGCCCTCTGTAGATAATGCCACAATGCCCTCTCTAAATAATGCCACAGTGCCCTCTGTAGATAGTGACACACACACACACACACACAAATATATCCCTGTAGATAGCGCCATTTGGCCTCCCTCTAGGAGTGGAATCCCTAGACAGAGCGTTGCTGACGCTTAGGCCGGAGATTACTCTGCTGGAGGAGTCACTGTCCATGGACAGTGACGTCAGGGGATCCTCCTGGACCGCAATGTGATGTCAGGGGCAACCCCAGAGCCGGAGTCACAGAGCAGAGCACTAGTATAGGCTCTGCTCCGGTACTCTGGGGAAGTCCCTGACAACACTGTCCATATATGGACAATGATGTCAGGATTAACCACAGAGCGGAAGTCGTGGACAGAGCGCTAGTAGCGCTATTCCTGGGACTTCAGCTCTGCTCCTTACATCACTGTCCATATATGGACTGTAATGACAGTGGGTAAGCCCAGAGCAAGAGTCCCAGGCAAAGGGCTACTAGCGCTCTGCCCGGGACTCCAGCTCTGCTCCTGACATCGCTGTCCATATATGGACAGTGATGTCAGGGGCTTCCCCAGCCAGAGACCCAGAGCAGAGCCGCTTCTAGCACTCTGCATGGGACTTCAGCTCTGCTCCTGACATTACTATCCATATATGGACAGCGATGTCAGGGGCAAGCCCAGAGCCGTAGTCCCAGAGCAGAGCGCTAGTATAAGCTCCCCTCTGGGACGTCATAAAGTAGTGCCGGCGCACTCCTCCTTCTGCCTGCTCTCTCCTCTCCCAAGGGAGCTACGGTGCCCCGGGGGCCGCTGTTGACAGCCCCAGGGGCCGAATGCGGCCCACAAGCAGCGTGTTTGAGACCCCTGGTCTAGAAGGACACCACACTCACGTGAAGAACTGTTCTGATGGCAGTTTCCTAGTTATGACCATTTTCTCTATAATATTTAGAACCTTTTAGAAATTACATACATATAGAGTTTTCTTATTTTCTTCTACAACAAGGTTAAACATATTCATTCTAGCTTTACAATTTCAACCCTATTAGGAAGACATGTTTGTTCTTTCACCATACATATTACCATAACATTTAATAAGCTCACAGCTTATATACAGATATAATCTAAAGAAATTTGAGTAACTTTATAAATGCATGACATTACTTAATTTTTGCCAATCTTGAGTTACAGCCTATATTATAGTCCAGATCTGCATTCACATTTTTGCTGGTTGTCATTGGAATTAGTCGAAAAGCTTATTGTCATACATATCCCCTACAGATTAGCTGAGCACCTACCTATAATGCAGTGGAACAGTTCATTTTTCCTACATCCTATTACTGTACAATAACTAGTTTAAAGGCTACACCAGAATACAAATCACCAGGAAATGCTCTGGGCAGACATTGGGCCAGTAGGCAATGCTAGGGGATTTGAACTCTAAAATATGCAGAATTGCGAATGCAGCTCTGGACTAAGAATCATTCTTACCATAGTAATAATATTCCTGATACATCACTATTGCCATTATTCTTCCCAAGGCCTTATTTTTCACAAAAAAGAAGCAGTAAACAAGTCAATGAAGACTTATCCCAAGGTCTGGGGGAAGTCTAACTCCAAGGGCGTAGCTATAGGGGGCGCAGAGGTAGCAATCACACCCAGACCTGAATGCCTGAATGGGGTCGTAGGCTCTTCTGCCGCATAGGATGATACTAGTCTTATAAACAGCAACTGGTAAATTTTGCATTGTGGCCCAGGATCCTCAAGTTACACCTTTGGAAACTCCATTTGTGCTCTGCCAGTGAAAAAAGTGGGTAGTATGCTAGTCCTTCTCAATGAATTAGAATATCATGAAAAAGTTAATTTATTTCAGCAAGTGAAACTCATATATTCTATAGATTCATTACACACACAGTGATCTATTTCCATCATTTTTTCTTTTAATATTGATGATTATGGAAACAGTTAATGAAAACCCAAAATTTAGTGTCTCAGAAAAAAAGAATATTATATAAGCCCAAATTAAAAAATGATTTTCAATACCAAAATGTTGGGCTACTGAAAAGTATGTACAGTATATGCCCTCAATACTTGGTCGGGGCTCCTTTTGCATGAATTACTGCATCAATGTGGCGTGGAGGCGACCAGCCTGTGGCACTGCTGAGGTGTTATCAATGTGGCGTGGCATAGAGGTGATCAGCCTGTGGCACTGCTGAGGTGTTGTGGAAGCCCAGCTTGCTTTGATAGTGGCCTTCAGCTCATCTGCATTGTTGGGTCTGGTGTTTCTCATCTTCCTCTTGACAATACCCCATAGATTCTCTATGGGTTTAGGTCAGGCGAGTTTGTTGGCCAACCAAGCACAGTGATACTGTGGTTATTAAACCAGGTATTGGTACTTTTGGTAGTGTGGGCAGGTGCCAAGTCCTACTGGAAAATGAAATCAGCATCTCCATAAAGCTTGTCAGCAGAGGGAAGCATGAAGTGCTCGAAAATTTCCTGGTAGACGGCTGTGTTGACTCTGGACTTGATATAACACTGTGGACCAACACCAGCAGATGACATGGCCCCCAAACCATCACTGACTGTGGAAACTTCACACTGGACCCCAAGACACTTGGATTGATGCCTCTCCACTCTTCCTCCAGACTCTGGGACCGAGATTTCCAATGGAATGCAAAATTTACTTTCATCTGAAAACAGGACTTTGGAGCACTGAGCAACAGTTTTGGTCCACTGTGTTATATCAAGTCCAGAGTCAGCATTGTGAGAAACTAGACATGGACCGCACAATCCACAATATATACGTTGATCTGAGCCGCTAGGCATAATTTAGAAACATGAACATGAGGTTCTTTGTAAACATTTTGATCAAACTGTATAAGCCCACTTGCCACTTCACGGCGACCTCTTTTCAGTTGGTTCCTACTCTATCGGCTGCAGCACCGCATGGCGGCCCCCGCCACCGCAGCACCGCTCCTGCAGAGGCAGCAACCCAGTGGTCCAAAAGCACCCATGCTAACAGACCGTGCCAAGCCTCCTTGGCTCTGGCCCACGTCCCCCCACAAGTGCAGCACTACAGCAACAGACACCACCATACAGCACGACAACATGTGAACAGATGGAATGAGCTCACCTTGCCATGCGCCCCCAGTGGTCAACTGAGAGCAATAGCAAGAGCAGGATCACTTATGAGGTAATTCCTGAATTAAAATCAGCTGGGTATTTTTTCAAATGCGTGGAGTGCTGGTACCAAGTAAAACAAAAAAAATGAGGAGGATAGACTATACAATATCAGCATTGTGAGAAACTAGACATGGACCGCACAATCCACAAGTCAGAGTCAGCGCAGCCGTCTACCATAGCCGTCTGAACTGCACATGACTGCATGGGCCCCCTCTTGCCCGGTGGCGTCACTAGCACCGGAGGGGGCCCCGGTGCTAGTGACAGCCGCATTCACTTGTATCTGACTCCTCAGGACTCAGATACAAATGAATGCTATAGGCTGCAGGCCACGTTAGGTCTGCGGCCCTTTAAGGCGCTAGGAAGACTCCCTGCGTACACCGCCGTGATAATGTACTGCATCACACCGGTCTGCACATTCGTCCGGCATGGAGGATGCGCATGCGTCTGACCGCAACGTCGCGGGAACAGAGCAAGGTAAGTACAATATATTTTCTTTTTTTTTGTGGGGGAGAGCTGTTTGGCAATATACAGGGGGGAGCGCTGTATGGCAATATACACGGGGGAGTGATGTGTGACAATATACAGGGGGGAAGCGCTGTGTTGCAATATACAGGGGGGGGGCGCTGTGTGGCAATATACAGGGGAGGAGTGCTGTATGGCAATATACAGGGGGGAGTGCGGTGTGGCAATATACAGGGGGGAGCGCTGTGTGGCAACATACAGGGGGGAGCGCTGTGTGGCAAAATACAGGGGGAGCGCTGTGTGGCAATATACGGGGGGAGCGCTGTGTGGCAATATACAGGGAGGAGCACTGTGTAACAACATACAGGGGGAGCGCTTTGTGGCAACATACGGGGGGAGCGCTGTGTGGCAACATACAGGGGGGAGCGCTGTGTGGCAACATACAGGGGGGAGCGCTGGGTGGCAACATACAGGGAGGGGGAGCTGTGTGGCACTATATTCAAGGGGGGAGCACTGTGTGGCACTATTTACAAGTGGGTGATGGCTGTGTGGCGCTATCTACAGGGGGCTGTGTGGCGCTATCTACAGGGGGCACTGTGTATGTGGTGCTTTACTTTACAGTGTTTGACACAATTATATTCAGGGGTACAGTGTTTGATACTGTTTTATTCAGGGGCACAGTGTTTGGTACTATTTTATTCAGGGGCGCAGTGTATAGTGCTATCATATTTAGGGGCACAATGTTTGGCACCATGATAATTTTATCTTCGTTTACAGGTGTGGAAATGTTGGAAAAGTGAGGAGCCGAAGTGGTAAATTCTGCAGAAATGGGTCATGGCCGGGAGAAGTCGTCATGAACTCTGGACCGGATGGAGAAAAAAAAGATGAAAAAAAAGACTAGAATCTGAGACGTCGTCACCTGTGAGTCATTAGATTTATAGAGAATCTGTCATGTCATCTCCTGACATGTTTATTATAGGTAAAACTTGTATTTCACAAATAGTCTTTGTGCAGTCCAGGACTGATAGACAAATGCGTGTTACCATTCCCCTTGTCCGCAGAATGTGTCCCTGCACAATGTGAAACTGTGCGGTATGTAGGGACACAGAACTTTGGCAAGGGGAATCGTAAAAACACCCATTTGTTAATGCTCTCACAGAAATGTAGTGTTAGTAATATGGTGCAGCAGCACAGCGGTGGAGAAGGGGGGACCAAGTTTGGGTAACAGCCCAAGGCCTATGGTCTACTTAATCCGCCACTGGACCTAATCCCATAGAGAATCTATAGGGTATTGTCAAGAGGAAGATGAGAGACACCAGACCCAACAATGCAGACTAGCTGAAGGCTGCTATCAAAGCAACCTGGGCTTCCATAACACCTCAGCAGTGCCACAGGCTGATGGCCTCCATGCCACGCCGCATTGATAACACCTCAGCAGTGCCACAGGCTGATGGCCTCCATGCCACGCCGCATTGATAACACCTCAGCAGTGCCACAGGCTGATCGCCTCCATGCCACGCCGCATTGATGCAGTAATTCATGTAAAAGGAGACCCAACCAAATATTGAGGGCATATACTGTACATACTTTTCAGTAGGACAACATTTCGATATTAAAACTCATTTTTGAAATTGGGCTTATATAATATTCTAATTTTCTGAGAGGCTAAGTTTTGGGTTTTCATTAAGGCTGGGTTCACACGTGGCGGAATTTCACTTAAATTCCGCTGCGGACACTCCGCAGCGTTAATCCGCAGCGGAGCCGTTTGTCCATTGACTTTCACTTTAATTTAGCAGTGTTCGTTTAGGCGATGCGTAAAATTCCGCTGCGGAGCATAGGCTGCGGAGCGGAATTTGGTGTCCGCAGCATGCTCTGTCTGTTGCGGAGCAGTGGCGGACTCATGGCGGAATTTCTCCATTGACTTCAATGGAGATTCTAATTTCCGCAATGAAGTCCGCAGCTGTCATGCACATGTTATGTGTGCTGCGGATGCGTCTTGCTTTTTTAACTTGACATTTCTTCATTCTGGCTAGACCTATGTATTTCTAGGTCTACAGCCAGACTGAGGAAGTCAATGGGGCTCCCGTAATGACGGGAGCGTTGCTAGGAGACGTCTGTAAATAGTCACTGTCCAGGGTGCTGAAAGAGTTAAGCGATCGGCAGTAAGGGCATGACCACACATGGCGGAATTCCTCCGCAACTGTCCGCATCAATGCCGCACCTAATCCGGGTTGCGGATTACGGCTGCGGATCTGCACAAAATGTGCAGAAAATTGATGCGGACTAGCTGCTGCGGACTGCGGGAAAAGTGCTTCCCTTCTCCCTATCAGTGCAGGATAGAGAGAAGGGACAGCACTTTCCCTAGTGATAGTAAAAGAAATTCATACTTACCGCCCGTTGTCTTTATGACGCGTCCCTCCTTCGGCATCCAGCCCGACCTCCTTGGATGACGCGCCAGTCCATGTGACCGCTGCAGCCTGTGCTTGGCCTGTGATTGGCTGCAGCCGTCACTTACACTGAAACGTCATCCTGGGAGGCCGGACTGGAGACAGAAACAGGGAGTTCTCGGTAAGTACGAACTTCATTTTTTTTTACAGATACATGTATATTGGGATCGGTAGTCACTGTCCCGGGTGCAGAAACAGTTACTGCCGATCGCTTAACTCTTTCAGCACCCTGGACAGTGACTATTTACTGACGTCTCCTAGCAACGCTCCCGTCATTACTGGAGCCCCATTGACTTCCTCAGTCTGGCTGTAGACCTAGAAATACATAGGTCCAGCCAGAATGAAGAAATGTCAAGTTAAAAAAGCAAGACGCATCCGCAGCACACATGACATGTGCATGACAGCTGCGGACTTCATTGCGGAACTTTGAATCTCCATTGAAGTCAATGGAGAAATTCCGCCATGAGTCCGCCACTGCTCCGCAACAGACAGAGCATGCTGCGGACACCAAATTCCGCTCCGCAGCCTATGCTCCGCAGCGGAATTGTACGCATCGTGTAAACGAACACTGCTAAATTAAAGTGAAAGTCAATGGAGAAACGGCTCCGCTGCGGAATAACGCTGCGGAGTGTCCGCAGCGGAATTTAAGTGAAATTCCGCCATGTGTGAACCCGCCCTAACTGTTTCTGCACCCGGGACAGTGACTACCGATCACAATATACAGCAACCTGTCAAAAAAATAGAAGTTCATACTTACCGAGAACTCCCTGCTTCTGTCTCCTGTCCGGCCTCCCAGGATGACGTTTCAGTCTAAGTGACGGCTGCAGCCAATCACAGGCCAAGCACAGGCTGCAGCGGTCACATGGACTGGCGCGTCATCCAGGGAGGTCGGGCTGGATGCCGAAAGAGGGACGCGTCACCAAGACAACGGCCGGTAAGTATGAAATTAGTTTACTTTCACTAGGGAAAGTGCTGTCCCTTCTCTCTATCCTGCACTGATACAGAGAAGGGAAGCACTTTTCCCGCAGTCCGCAGCAGCTAGTCCGCATCAATTTTCTGCACATTTTGTGCAGATCCGCAGCAGAATCTGCAACGCAGATTCTGTGCGGCATTGATGCGGACAGTTGCGGAGGAAATCCGCCACGTGTGGTCATGCCCTAACTGTTCCCATAATCATCAACATTAGAAGGAAAAAATGCTGGAAATAGATCACTCTGTGTAATGAGTCTATATAATATATGAGTTTCACTTTTTGAATTGAATTACTAAAATAAATAAACTTTGATGATATTCTAATTCATTGAGAAGGACTAGTATATGGGCACAGGGACTGATGTGACTGATTACAATGTGTTTATATCCCTCAATAGGTGTCATATAATGGGAAATGTATTTAGATTTGATCTCTGGATGCTTTATATGACAAAGCTGCTTCTGTTTGCATGATTTAGACATACCCATGCTCTTGTGACATCCACAAATGCAAAATGTTCATACAATGCAATCTGTGTACCTACTTGGTCATGAACATGTCTAGGAAAATGGGCCTTTCTTATAACCCAATTTACTTTGCCCATTAAGTGCATTGGGCATGCAAACAAATAACTATCATATCTAAGAAGTTTTACTAACATCTTCTGACAATCGCTTGTGCCAGTTTATTTACCTATAGAGTTAGGGCACATTCAGACGTGGTGGAATTGCTGTTATATTCCGCTGCGGACAGTCCGCAGTGGAATTCTGCAGCAGCCGTTTTTTTCATTTCTTTCTATACATTTTTAGGAAACTTAACTGAGACGTTGCAGAAAATAACTGTGCGGAATTTAGGCTGCGGTGCAGAATTTCCCCTCCGCAGCATGCTCATTACATTGCGGAGAAGAAACGTAACTTCACTGCGGATTTCAGCCTTTGCAATGCAAAAACTGAAATCTGTGGCAAGTCCACTGTGATATCTGCAACGTCTGAATTACCTGTCAAAAATGCAAATGTTGGTGCAGATTAGTTGCGTAATTGCCCCAAATCTGCACCAATATTTGGGGCGGGTTCACACGTGGCGGAATTTCAGTTAAATTCCGCAGCGGACACTCCGCAGCGTTAATCCGCAGCGGTGCCGTTTGTCCATTGACTTACACTTTAATTTAGCAGTGTTCGTTTAGACGAGGCGTAAAATTCCGCTGCGGAGCATAGGCTGCGGAGCGGAATTTGGTGTCCGCAGCATGCTCTGTCTGTTGCGGAGCAGTGGCGGACTCATGGCGGAATTTCTCCATTGACTTCAATGGAGAGTCAAAATTCCGCAATGAAGTCCGCAGATCTTATGTGTGCTGCGGAGCGTATTGTTTTTACTACCATGACATTTCTTCATTCTGGCTGGACCTATGTATTTCTAGGTCTACAGCCAGACTGAGGAAGTCAATGGGGCTCCCGTAATGACGGGAGCGTTGCTAGGAGACGTCTGTAAATAGTCACTGTCCAGGGTGCTGAAAGAGTTAAGCGATCGGCAGTAACTGTTTCTGCACCCGGGACAGTGACTACCGATCTCAATATACATGTATCTGTAAAAAACATATAAGTTCATACTTACCGAGAACTCCCTGCTTCTGTCTCCAGTCCAGCCTCCCAGGATGACGTTTCAGTCTAAGTGACGGCTGCAGCCAATCACAGGCCAAGCACAGGCTGCAGCGGTCACATGGACTGGTGCGTCATCCAGGGAGGTCGGGCTGGATGCCGAAAGAGGGACGCGTCACCAAGACAACGGCCGGTAAGTATGAAATTCTTTTACTTTCCCTAGGGAAAGTGCTGTCCCTTCTCTCTATCCTGCACTGATAGGGAGAAGGGAAGCACTTTTCCCGCAGTCCGCAGCAGCTAGTCCGCATCAATTTTCTGCACATTTTGTGCAGATCCGCAGCAGAATCTGCAACGCAGATTCTGTGCGGCATTGATGCGGACAGTTGCGGAGGAATTCCGCCACGTCTGGCCGTGCCCTTGCAGCGGAAAAATTCCGCCACGTCTGAACATGGCCTTAAGGATGAGCTAATTTATGCATTGCAATAAGTTCTGTTTGTTTTATTCAGTGTGGGTAAGCCAAGCAATTAAGAGCTGGAACAGCAGCATAAAAAAGCCAAGATATAAAATAAGCAAAATGAACAAAACTTTCATATGGGAACAATAAAAAATCCTTAATCAGCACAAAATTAAATGTCATCTAATCCGGCACAATTGTTTACAGATATCACTTTCCACAAATAGATTGACTTTTAAGAAATCGTAACTCGATCCAATAGCATTAGAAAAGAATTCATCTGAAGGTAAAATGATCTGCTTTTAATATCCACCCTCACTTTATATGTTCAATATACATTAAGTGTATCATGCTCACATATGTTTACTCAATGTTTCTGGTTCCTAATGAATGTTTCACATTGATTTTATTATAACTTAATCTTATAAAGTTGTAATAATATAGGGATCAATTTATTTCTGTAGGGGGGCAATACTTTAGTATTCACCATTAGAATTTAGAGGGGTTATCCCAGGATTCATTTCAACACCAAATTCCAGAAATGCTGTTAATAGCTGATTTAACTCCTCACCTGCCAAACGTCTTTTCACAGCGGTCATTAATAGTACTTATGGCGCAGCGCGAGCCTTTTCACGGCACTTTGTCTGTCTAAAGACATCCGGGCTCCTGCTCTAAAAAGCGGATCGGAATTACCTCAGAGGGAGTGGCTCCCTCTGTCACCCTATCGGAACACTCGAGACATGATCGCATTATGCACAGCAATACAGAGGTATAAGGGCACGGCCAGATTGGCCCAAATCTGCACCAACATTTGCAGCAGAAAAACTCCGCCACGTCTGGACGTGCCCTAAAAGTGTATTATAAAAGCGATCAAACAATCCCATAGTAAAGTCACATAGCGGGACTACAAAAAAAAGAGTAAAAAATAGTTTCATAAAGTTAGTAATAAATAAATAAAAAATCCCAAGTAAAAAAAAAAATTTAAATCCACTTTCTCCCCTTACAAGATAAAAAAAAAATCAAATAAAAATGTAAAAAGCTTCACATATTGGTATCATTGCGTCCATAACGACCCGAACTATTGAAATTGAAGTATTAGGGCACGTCCAGACGTGGCGGAGTTTTTCCGCTGCAAATGTTGGTGCAGATGTGGGGCAATTATGCAACAAATCTGCACCATTTGCATATTTGACAGGTAATTCAGACGTTGCAGATATCACAGCGGACTTGCCACAGATTTCAGTTTTTGCATTGCAAAGGTTGAAATCCGCAGTGAAATTCCGCTTCTTCTCCGCAACAGACAGTGCATGCTGCGGAGGGAAAATTCCGCACCGCAGCCTATGGTCCGCAGCGGAGTTTTCCGCAACGTCTGAACTAAAAAAGGTATTGAAACAACTGTAAAAAACGTCCGCTGGAGAATTCCACTGCAATTCCGCCACGTCTGGCCGCACCCTTACCCTATTTAATCTGCCTGTTGAATGCTGTAAAAAATGTAAAAAAAATGACCGGATTTGCTGTTTTCTGTTCACCCTGCCTTCCAAAGAATGCAATTAAAAGCTTTCAAAAAGTCATGTATACTCTTAGGGTATGTTCACACGGCCTATTTACGGACGTAATTCGGGCGTTTTTGCCCCGAATTACGTCTGAAAATAGCGCCTCAATAGCGCTGACAAACATCTGCCCATTGAAAGCAATGGGCAGACGTTTGTCTGTTCACACGAGGCGTATATTTACGCGCCGCTGTCAAATGACGGCGCGTAAATAGACGCCCGCGTAGAAGAAGTGACCTGTCACTTCTTTGGCCGTAATTGGAGCCGCTATTCATTGACTCCAATGAATAGCAGCGCTAATTACGGCCGTAATTGACGCAGCGTTCAAGCGCCTGCACATGCCGGTACGGCTGAAATTACGGGGATGTTTTCAGGCTGAAACATCCCCGTAATTTCAGCCGTTACGGACCCCCGCCGTGTGAACATACCCTTAGGGTATGTTCACACGGCAGCCTCAGTTACGGCTGAAATTACGGTGCTGTTTTCAGGAGAAAACAGCTCTGGAATTTCAGACGTAAAGGCATGTGCAAGCGCTTTTCGCTGCGTCAATTACGGAGGTAATTGGAGCTGTATTTCCATGGAGTCAATGGAAAACGGCTCCAATTACGTCTCAAAAAATGACCGTCGGCACAGAACATCGTAAAACCCATTCAAATGAATGGGCAGATGTTTGCTGCCGCTTTGGAGCCGTATTTTCCTGCACTTTTTTGCCATGGTTTTCACAGCAACAATGAAAATGCAGCTTTTTTTCTCCGTGGGCGGCTAAAAGCAGTTGAAATTAATGGAAGGCGGCTCCGGATGTTTTTTTTGGCGCAGATTCCAGCACGGTTTCCGGGTCAAAATCAACGCCACAAAACTCTGTGTGAACTGGGCCTTAGAATGGTAGCAATAAAAACTACAAGTCGTCCTGCAAAGAATAAGCCCTGATACAGCTACATTGGCAGGAAAAAAAATGTTTTTATTATGCAAAAGTAGTAAAACATAATAACTATATAAATTTGATATCGCAGTAATCGTAACAACGTACAGAATAAACGTACTATGTTATTTATACCACATGGTAAACATCGTCAATTTAAGACACAAAAAAAATGTCTAAAGTTTTTTTTCCATTACCCTCAAAAAAAGCCAATACAAGTTAATCAATAAATGATGTGCACCCCAAAATGGTGCCACTAAAAAATACTACTTATCCCACAAAAAACAAGCCCTCACACGGATATGTTTGTGGAAAAATAAAAAAAATGTGGGCTTTTAAAATACGACGATAAAAACATTGGATCCAGAGAAGTAAAGATATACACTGTAATATATATAGTATGCACTCCTCCGCCATGCTACTGCGGGGTCTCTGCTCCTTTGCTAACAAGCTGAGAAGAAAGGGTCTCCTCAGCTATACTGCCACATTACTGCAGGGTCTGCTCCTCCGCTAACAAGCTGAGAAGAAGGGGTCTCCTCAGCTATACTGCCACATTACTGCAGGGTCTTCTCCTTCCCTAAAAAGCTGACAAGAAGGGGTCTCCTCAGCTATACTGCCATGCTACTGCAGGGTCTCTGCTTCTTCACTAACAAGATGACAAGAAGGGGGTCTCCTCAGCTATACTGCCATGTTACTGTGGAGTCTCTGCTCCTTCCCTGACAAGCAGGGCAGAAAGCTATTTCTATTGGCTGCACAGAGGATCACTATGCAGAGAACTGGCTGTGAGGAGTGTGACTGAACGTGCATGTCCACCAGCACTCTGCTCATTAGGTGGACGTGTACATTGCTATACACTTTGAATACCAGGTGGTGCTATACTATGTAAGTAAATGTCTTAACTTGATTGTTTTTTTTAACAACATGTAAATGGCTAACATTGGTATTTTTTTTATGATCTACACAATGAATATGATATTTAATGGTGGGACAACCATGTGAATTATTTCCTCTACTCATGATGGATAATGCCACTGCTGTCTGTTATAGATTTCTAAACAATAAACAGAATGTGTCTGAGCTACTGCATAGCAACAATCCAGGAATGTACTAGGTGACAACTGCAAATCTTCACAGCCCATCATCTGCTTCACATTTACTTTAGATAATATAAGTCTATCACCAGCCAATTTCTGCATCTCCCTGCAATGGGCATGAAGAGAAGTATTCGGCACACAGACAAATATGATTCAAAAATTATTTTCGTTTTATTTGTATTGTATTCAAATGCCATGGGCGGAGTGCGTGCAACGTTTCGGTCCAAGAAGACCTTCGTCAGGCACTAGAACCCTGTTGGCGTGGATGTATCCTGCTGATGAGTGCTGCTGTTCATATCGCGGCTTACCGCTCGTTTTTGGCGCTGGGCATGAGTTTGCAGACTGCTTGTGACATGCATGCTGCTGCATAGGGCACAGTCTGTCACTTCTCCTGTGCCTTAGACCTGCATCTGTGGTTTTTCAGCTAACAATTTGGAATAATCTATGTAACTGATCTATGTAACTATAGCTTCTGACAGATATGACCTAGCCTCACCTTTCTATGTGATGCCTGGGCAATGCATCATCGAACATGTAGTTACCAGAGCTACTGCCTGCGGACAGTGATTTCTACAGTAAAGATGGCAGACAGAAATGAAATTATTCTCTGGTTGGGTTAGAGGGTGCTGGAAATTATATCACGTGCCTGTTGTGATTTCTATTTAACCTCTTTCTGCCAAACCCATTTGTAATTTTTTAAATTCTTGTTTTTATCCTTGCCTTGAAAGAACCATAACTTCTTTATTTTTTCATTGACATAGCCGTATGAGGTTTTTTTTATTTTTTTTTGCGGGTTGTTATAATTTTTAATGACACCATTACATGTACCATATAATGTACTTAGAAACTTTTACAAATTATTTTGTGGGGTGAAATGGGAGAAAAAGAAGTTCCTCCATTGGTTTTCATTTTTACGGGATTCACCATACAGTAAAAATTTCATGTTAACTTTTTTTTCGGAGTCAATTGAGATTGTTTTTTTATCTTTTACAAAATAAAAAACTATTTTTTTTTTTTAACTTTTAATAATTTTTTTTCTGTATTCTTAAAACTTTATTAGTAGGGGACTTAAAGGGAATGTGTTGCCAGAAAAACATGTTTTTTTTTTTAAATTAAACATTTAGTGTGTAGGTGATTAAACATTGTTCAAATTTTTTTTATTTTTTTCACGAGTCAGGAAATATTATAAATTAGATTCTAATTTATAATATTTCCCATTGCTGGTCACTAGATGGAGCTATTCCCAAAATTGCAGCATTGCAAAATTGGGTAAAAAGCCCTCGCTCTAGTGAGCTCTCAGCATCCCCCCCTCCTTTATCCTGGCTAGTGCCGGGATAAACGAGGGGTTTGAACGGTCTAACCTCCTACACTGTGTGTCGCCATTTTTTGAGCTAACACACAGTGTAGTAGGTTTACATACAGTAGTAAACGTACACAAACACGAACATACATTGAAATCTCTTACCTGCTCCTGCCGCCGCGGCTCCCTCCGGCCCGTCCGCTCCGTCTGCTGTCGCTGGTCCAAGTGCACAAGTCCGGAAGCCGCGACCGGAAGTAGTAATCTTACTGTCCGGCCGCGACTTCCGGTCCACAGGAAAATGGCGCCGGACGGCGCCAATTTCAAATTGGACTGTGTGGGAGCGGCGCATGCGCAGTTCCCACACAGACGGCGTACACAGAAGTGGATGGGACGGGAGCCGTTCGCAGTCCCTATGGGACTGTGGCTGCCGTATTCCATGTCTGTATGTGTCGTTAATCGACACATACAGAAATGGAACAAAAAATGGCAGCCCCCATAGGGAAGAAAAAGTGTAAAAATAAGAAAAAGTAAAACATAAACACACAAATAAATATAAATGTTTTTAATAAAGCACTAACATCTTTAACATATGAAAAAAAAATTTGTGATGACACTGTTCCTTTAAACATGTAATAGCTTACACAATAAAATATGTATGTTTTGCGGTGTAATGAGCATTTTGCATTCTTCTATTAAGCCCTGCCTGTTCTCTATCTGTCTAATGGCTTAAATGCTGCGGTCGCTTTAGACTGCGGCATATAAGCAGTTAAACATCCGGGATCAGAGTAATCTCCAATCCCAGCCATTAGAGCGAGGTGTCAGCTGTAATATACAGTTCACATCCACTTTGTGTAGAGCAGGCTCAGCTCATGAGCCCGCTCTATACTCCCCCCTCCGACTATAACATAGAGGTACGTCAAATGTCAGAAAGCACATACACTAAGTAATGTGCTTTTGCAATAATGGATGAGATCCAGTAACTTTTGGCTCAAAGATGATGGCACTCAAGCCAAGAAAGTCATGTCCATTTTTTTAAAATTGTACTTCTTAACTGGCTTATCTACTTCTAAATCATCTGTTCATGCACAAGACAAGCCCAAATGCCAGATGTTCAAAATTAAAATTTTTAATAGTCCCAGGATTTTTGCGCTCGTGTAACAGTCCCCCAAAGTGCCTAAAGGGGGCTGGATGATCCCTCCCATCAGTGATCCTTCCAAGCCATTCAGCAGAACTAAAAAATCACATGACATACTTCTCTGCAGCCCTGACTCCTAAAATGAAAGAAGAGTCAGGAAGGTGGAGCTTACAGTTAATAAACCACTGACTTTCACTTTGGCGTATCACTTAGTGAAGGCAATTGTGCCCTCTGGTTCAGATTCAAAGGCTATGAAAACCTTTGAACACATTTTTTTTTTAAAATAAAACAATGTATTATGGCGTTTTAAGCAACTTTGTAATTGTTTTTTAGTAAAAAATTTTTTTTTACTTTTTCAGATACGGCTCCTATGTATCCTGGTATCCCTCAGGTCAGCGAGATTGACGGCTTCAGTGACAGCGGGTCGGATGCTGACCTGACGGATTCGGCTCTGAGCGCAAGATACAGCTTCTTTGTCTCCAGGATTCATAGAAACTGTATCTAATAAACGAAAAAAAAAAAAATTCAATACAAAACAATTACAAAGTTTCTTAAAACACCAAATACATTGTTTTATTTTAAAAAAAAAGTGTTCAAAGGTTTATGGACTTTAAATTAAATCTGAACCAGATTTGAACCAGATGGTAAAATGAATATATATATTTTATAGAATCCACAACAGTGGTTCATTAACCCTAACAGTCCTGCCTGGGAGCTTACGTGTTTGTTGTGACATTTTCATCATTAATTGATCCTTTATCTTTTTGGTTTGTTTTTTTACTGTAATTCTGACATTTTCTGGGTCATGTAATTCTGACGACTGATGTTGTGTAAGGATTCCGCCTACATTTTTGATGAAAGGAAACAGCAAACTAAATATTTCTTTACAAAGCTTACAAAACTGCCCACTGGAATTTTAAATACTTCTTATTTGGTGTACTTTGCAAAATTTGTTACACTAAATATGATCCAGACTTGTTCTACAGCTGCAGTGCACATGTAAGCAGCATGTTACATAGTCACATAGAACAGTTCTTACCTGATCATTCACACTTATTTTTCAGTGGTTTGAAGTGCATGAATAGAGTATAAATCAAAAGTGATCCATATTACTGCATAAATGCGATTATTTGGGGGATATCTGACACAAAGTACACATATAAGGGGAGATTACTGAAGACAAATTCTTTTTTCTAAAGGTTATAGTCACCAAAAACATTACCTAGCCTATTAATTATACTACCAGTACTTATTTCTAGGTGATCCCCTTTCAATATATCATCCTAAAAGGGAACATTTTGTATAGTATTACCTTCTGGTTATTGTATATTTGTAAACCCTCACAAACACACATACAAACTCCACACAAATGTTGCTCTTGGTTGGATTTGAACCCAGGTCACCAGCCCTGCAAGGCAACATTGCTAACCACTGAGCCACATTAAAGGGTGTGTCTCAACAAAAAATCCCTGTTCTATTAGGTTATATAGGCGTCATTATTCGGGGGTCCCCTGCTGTGAGTACACACAACACTTTACCGATAACGCATCACAAAATTCAACAAAAACACCATGTTCTCCCCTAGTGTTTATTCCCCTGTTGAAGTTAATAAGGAAAATGCCACACCATGACCCTCTAACATTCTTAGGGCCTGTTCACATCAGTGTTCGCTTTCCGTTGATGGGTTCCGTATGAGCTTTCCGTCAAAGGAACCCATCAATGGAAAGGCAAACGGAAACCTTAGCTTCCGTTTGCATTACCATTGATTTCAATAGTAATGCTTCCGTTGCTAATGGTTTCCGTTTGTCTCCGTTCTGTAATAGTTACATTTTTTGGACGGAATCAATAGCACAGTCGACTACGCTATTATTTCCGCCAAAAAAACTGAACTGTTACGGAACGGAGACAAACGGAAACCATTAGCAATGGAAGCATTACTATTTAAATCAATGGTAATGCAAACAGAAGCTATGGTTTCCATTTGCCTTTCCGTTGATGGGTTCCTCCGACGGAAAGCTCAGACAGAACCCATCAACGGAAACCAAACGGAACTCATCAACGGAAACCGCTTTATTCCAATTAGTGGTCTGTTCTGGGGCATGCTCAGTAACCCTGGAGCATCTTATCACAAGAGACGAGCACTTTTATCTGGTTAGGGTATGTTCACACGAGGGCGTCCGTAACGGCTGAAATTACGGGGATGTTTCAGCCTGAAAACATCCCCGTAATTTCAGCCGTAACGGCATGTGCAGGCGCTTGAACGCCGCGTCCATTACGGACGTAATTAGCGCTGCTATTCATTGGAGTCAATGAATAACGGCTCCAATTACGGCCAAAGAAGTGACAGGTCACTTCTTTCACGCGGGCGTCTATTTACGCGCCGTCATTTGACAGCGGCGCGTAAATATACGCCTCGTGTGAACAGACAAACGTCTGCCCATTGCTTTCAATGGGCAGATGTTTGTCAGCGCTATTGAGGCGCTATTTTCAGACGTAATTCGGGGCAAAAACGCCCGAATTACGTCCGTAAATAGGCCGTGTGAACATACCCTTAGTGCTTATCAGGACTTTTGCACATGTGAGTAAAACTGGGGAAGGAGAAATAAACATTGCCGGGAAGATGAGGTGGCATTTTCTCAACCCCGCTTACCATGCCTGGTTGAGACGATCGGTCAGCCAGTTTTAGGGTATGTTCACACGGCCTATTTCCGGACGTAATTCGGGCGTTTTTGCCCCGAATTACGTCTGAAAATAGCGCCTCAATAGCGTTGACAAACATCTGCCCATTGAAAGCAATGGGCAGACGTTTGTCTGTTCACACGAGGCGTAATTTACGCGCCGCTGTCAAAAGACGGTGCGTAAATAGACGCCCGCATCAAAGAAGTGACCTGTCACTTCTTTGGCCGTAATTGGAGCCGTTATTCATTGACTCCAATGAATAGCAGCGCTAATTACGGCCGTAATGGACGCGGCATTCAAGCGCCTGCACATGCCGTTACGGCTGAAATTACGGGGATGTTTTCAGGCTGAAACATCCCCGTAATTTCAGCCGTAACGGACGTCCTTGTGTGAACATACCCTTAGGGTATGTGCACACACACTAATTACGTCCGTAATTGACGGACGTATTTCGGCCGCAAGTACCGGACCGAACACAGTGCAGGGAGCCGGGCTCCTAGCATCATACTTATGTACGATGCTAGGAGTCCCTGCCTCGCTGCAGGACAACTGTCCAGTACTGAAAACATGATTACAGTACGGGACAGTTGTCCTGCAGCGAGGCAGGGACTCCTAGCATCGTACATAAGTATGATGCTAGGAGCCCGGCTCCCTGCACTGTGTTCGGTCCGGTACTTGCGGCCGAAATACGTCCGTCAATTACGGACGTAATTAGTGTGTGTGCACATACCCTTACTCCCGATGCTGCTAGTTCTACAGTATCTAGCAGCGGCGGGCGCGCGCACAGAGAAGGCAGCACTACTTGATTGACATGAAGCAGGATGATAATGAGATGACTGCTGAGAAGTCATATCTATAGAACAGGATGGGTCTGTATATTGTGACTGCTCTAGTGGACAGTGTGAAATCTGCAAGATAGTGACATGGAACATTTTATTTTATTTTCTTTTTATGTACTGTGAATCCTTCCTGACCATAACAAATAATTGAAACAGAAGTTCCCTCATTATGGGGTAACAAAGCCTTAGTTGTAGTGGCATCCTCACACTTTACACATTTGTGTTGCCATTTTGACTGCTAATTGTAGTAACGACATTTACTGTATTCACATTAATATAGAATTGATTTACTCCACCAGGGCAGATGATACACACACATGTGATCAATGTATAGTCTCCTTACAACACAGTAAAGTGTTGTGTCAAAGTAGCAGCCGAGCTCATCACATGAAATACATACACATTCCAGATTAAGCTGTTACGGATTTATGCGGCAAAATAAATAAGTCAAATTTTTATAGGCGGAACCAATCATGTTTCCAAAAAATAATCCTGTTCACTCCGTAGGGTATATTACTTAAGATCTGTCACAGTTCAATAATTATATTATTAACTGCTTGAGGCAGGTGACAGGGCCCACGCAGTCAGGAGTGGAGCAACAGCTGTAAGGGTATCTTCACACGCAGTGTTTTCAGGCGTATTTTGGGGCGTTTACGCCTCGAAAAACGCCTGAAAAAACAGAAGCTGAACGCCTACCAACATATGGCCATTGAAATCAATGGGAAAAACAGCATTTAGTTCATATGGGGCGTCTTTTTACGCCTCTTTTTTAATAAACGGAGCGTAAAAAGACGCTCCGTAAAATGAAATAGCATGTCACTTCTTGAAGCGTTTTTTGGAGCTGATTTTCCATTGAACACTATGAAAAACGCCTCAAAAAACGCCTGAAAAGAAGCCTCAAAAGAAGCTCCAAATAAGGCCCTGTTCACACTGAGTTTTTTTACGAGTTTTTTGACGTGGAAACCGCGCCGCAAAACTCCTCAAAAACCGCCCGAAAATGCCTCCCATTGATTTCAATGGGAGTTGGACGAGTTTTTTTACCGCGAGTAAAAAAAACACGTCGCGGTAAAAAGAAGCGTCATGACCCATCTTGAGGCGGTTTCCGCCTCCAAAATCCCATTTCAATCAGTCAGAAAGAGGGAAAAAACGCCTCGACGAGTGTTTTGACGAGTTTTTGTGAAACCACTGTGCAAAAACCGTCTGGAGCCGTTTTTGCAGGAGGAATTTTCCTCCTGCAAAATACTCATTGTGAACAGGGCCTTATTAGGGTATGTTCACACGCAGTGAGCAAAAACGTCTGAAAATACGGAGATGTTTTCAGTTGAAAACAGCTCCTGCTTTTCAGACGTTTTTTTAACAACTCACATTTTTCGCTGCGGATTTTACGGCCGTTATTAGAGCTGTTTTTCAATGGAGTCAGTGAAAAAACGCCTCCAAAAACGTCCCAATAAGTGTCCGCACTTCTTTTGACGAGCCGTCATTTTACGCGCCGTATTTTGACAGCGACGCATAAAATTAAGGCTCGTGGGAACAGAACATCGTAATTCCCATTGAAAGCAATGGGCAGATGTTTGTAGGCGTATTAGAGGCGTAAAACGCCCGAATTATGTCTGAAAATGCCGCGTGTGAAAAGAAGCTTCATTTTCAGCTTCAAAAACGCCTGAAAATCAGAGGCTGTTTTCTTGTGTGAACATACCCTAAGGGCAAAGCCACACGTGGCGGAATTGCTCTTGAATTCCGCTGCGGACACTCCGCAGCGTTAATCCGCAGCGGAGCCGTTTCTCCATTGACTTCCATTTCTATTTAGTAGGGTTCGTTTAGACGAGGCTGAAAATTCTGCTGCGGAGCATAGGCTGCGGTGCGCAATTTGGTGTCCGCAGCATGCAATGGATGTTGCGGAGTTGTGGCGGACTGGTTGCCGACTCATGGCGGAATTTCTCCATTGACTTCAATGGAGATTCTAATTTCCGCAATGAAGTCCGCAGCTGTGATGCACATGTTATGTGTGCTGCGGATGCGTCTTGCTTTTTTGACATGACATTTCTTCATTCTGGCTGGACCTATGTATTTCTAGGTCTACAGCCAGACTGAGGAAGTCAATGGGGCTCCCGGAATTACGGGAGCGTTGCTAGGAGACGTCAGTAAATAGTCACTGTCCAGGGTGCTGAAAGAGCTAAGCGATCGGCAGTAACTGTTTCAGCACCCTGGACAGTGACTACCGATCCCAATATACAGCAACCTGTAAAAAAAATAGAAGTTCATACTTACCGAGAACTCCCTGCTTCTGTCTCCGGTCCGGCTTCCCAGGATGACGTTTCAGTCTAAGTGACGGCTGCAGCCAATCACAGGCTGCAGCGGTCACATGGACTGCCGCGTCATCCAGAGAGGTCGGGCTGGATGCCGAAAGAGGGACGCGTCACCAAGACAACGGCCGGTAAGTATGAAATTCTTTTACTTTCACTAGGGAAAGTGATGTCCCTTCTCTCTATCCTGCACTGATAGAGAGAAGGGAAGCCCTTTTCCCGCAGTCCGCAGCAGCTAGTCCGCATCAATTTACTGCACATTTTGGGCAGATCCGCCGCAGAATCTCCAACGCAGATTCTGTGCGGCATTGATGCGGACAGTTGCGGAGGAAATCCGCCACGTGTGGGCATGCCCTAACACACAGATGCTGCCCCACTCTTTCCCATTTAACACTTTGTATGAAGCAATCAATGCTGGTCGTGGGATACAAAGAGACAGCAGGAAATCCTTTCTTTGATCACGTTACAGACAGGGCCGTTTTAATGCATTGGCGGGCCTAGTGCCCAAGTTTCAAGAGTGGCCCTTCCTTTGGAACATTTCAATGTCTTCCTCTTAGTCCCTAAATTCTAATAGTTTTCCTAACATAATTTTCACCCCTAATGCTGTACCTGTTGCTGCCTCATTTCCCCCTATTATTGTACCTGCAGCATTGCACAGTGCCACCAAATACTGTTCTAAGTGACCATGCCGCACATAATTACAGTTCCCCCACACGATAATAATTCCCCCATTTGTGCCGGCTACATGTAATAGTGCCCCCTTTGTGTCTGCCCCACACATAACTAATGCCCCCCTTTGTACCCCCAGTCATAATATCCCCTTTGTGCCCCCACACAGCAATAGTGGCCCTTAAAGATTGAAACCCATACTTACTAAACCCTATTCCCATGATGAGTGGAGAGTCATCTTCTGGGCCTGTCCTGTCAATGGCCAGATGCCTGCGGCACATTAGATAAAGAGAATGTCTGGGCAAGGTGCCGATGGCTCTCTGCTCTGCCATCGTTTTCAACTTTATCCCTGTCCTGAGGACTAGGATATAGTTTAAAGTGATGCCGCCACTAGGTGGCCCGGTGCAGATGCACTATTTGCCCTATTGTTAAAGCGGCCCTGCCTATTACCTTGGTATCAACTTCTGCTGAAAATCGAATGTGTATAGCGTTTGAAAGCCCCTTGCCCAAGTCAATCATGGATCTGACAGTATGGATTTTTCCTGCCATTGCTTATTGTTTCCCTATGGCTTTCGGCTGCATATTCCACTATATTGAAATAAATTGGTCTAAGTTAGGTCTAAGGGTATGTTCACACGCTTAACAAAAAATGACTGAAAATACGGATCTGTTTTCAAGGGAAAACAGCCCCTGATTTCCAGACGTTTTCTGAGCAACTCGCGTTTTTCGCAGCGTTTTCTATGGCCGTTTTTGGAGCTGTTTTCATTGGAGTCTATGAGAAAACGGCTCCAAAAAGTCCCAAAAAGTGTCCTGCTCTTCTTTTAACGAGGCTGTAATTTTACGCGCCGTCTTTTGACAGCGACGCGTAAAATGACAGGTCGTCGGCACAGTACATCGTAAAGCCCATTGGAAGTAATGGGCAGATGTTTGCCGATGTATTGGAGCCGTTTTTTCAGACGTAATTCGAGGCGTAAAACGCCTCCATTACGACTGAAAATAGGTCGTGTGAACCCAGCCTAATAGTTATTTTTATTGCAGAAGGTTTTTTTAGTAAACCTCTAAAGAAGAAATAAATATCAAACTGGCCCCTTTTTTTGTGCTGCGAAAAGGAGATAGAGGCAGCACTGAAAATGTGCACTGTAAATGTGATCCATTTATTCACCCATTGCAATGTTTCACCGCAACACAGGAGCTTTTCTCAAGACTGGGCTTTGTCACACAGGACAGTTTCCCCTTCAACCCATTTCCATTACACGTGGGCCAATTACCCACCCCTTGTTCTGCACAAGTTCCGTAAGCGCATAGAGGATAGGACTATCTAGGGCTGGGCCCACTCTCTCTAGGATCCTCATGACAGCTACATGGGCTGCCTCAATGATACATGGTCCTCTTACCCAATAGCTTGATGGTCATTGTAGAGATTCCTCATGAGAATGATGAGATTCTAAGGTACAGCAGATTTCTTAAGAACATTGCATAATTTTAGATGGTTGACACAGTGAAATATTTTTCTGTAGTAAGTAAAGCACACGATAACTTCATTCCTACTGTACATTTGTTTGTTTTCTCAGTTATTGGGAGAGTGTCATCAATTATACGTATCTTTGTTCCTAAACCACTTTATCCAACAGGACCTAACTATAGCCTCCCCTATGTTGGCGCACAGTACCACTCAGCCCCAGCAGACTCCTCAGTGCTAACCACACTAGGCTGACGGTGCTCTATAGCCACCCCCGCTTCAGTGGCAGTCTACATGTTACAACAGTAGGCCTTCCCCTAGTCCACAGACTCTATCAGCCCACAGACCACTGGTGGTCACTTTGTTAGCTTACCCTCTGCTCTGTGACACACGTTTCAGACTATGCTTGACAAAACAACTGTACTTTTTCCGATTTCATACAGAAGTTTTTCAGTCAGATTCATATTGGAACTGACAGAACAGCCCTTAGAGACAGGGGCATAGCTATGACTAAGAACCTCCAGTTCGAAATGTGTAAGCATCTTTCCTAGGAAAGTTTTTTTCCTTTTTTTAAAGGGATGAAATAAACTTTTTTGTTTTTAATACTTTATCAAGTGCTGGACGTTATCCTCTATATATTTTTTCCATTTAAGCTGGACATACACTAGACATTTCAGATGTCCACTTCGCAATCATTCACAGTTGATCAGTGAAGGTTGACTTTATAGATGACGCCATAAATTGAAAAATCAAATCACCGTGTGATCGCTACCTTGCCCCAGGACCTGGCTGGTCTTCTTAGGATGGGTAAACATCTGTTGTATGGCATGAGCAACTTTCCAAGTATTGCCAATGTCTAAAACTGACCAATAAAATATCTGTCTTCGGTTGGTGTCTGGGGCATTCAGTTCAGTGGTCAGCATCCTCTGGGAGAGTACTGTCCAGAACAAAGGAAAGTGTCCAAGAAAAAACATTTATAAATTAAAAAATAAAAAATACAGCATCATAGAAGTGAGTGCTTAGTATTCAAGATCACGGTACAAAGAGGTACTCAGAATGTTCTATAATAAAACCAAAACTTACTAATCATCTCGGCAGCGGTTAAACTACTGTGGTCACAAGAAGTGGTGTACAACTGTGCCCATGACAAATGTTGATCCAATGAAGTCCAAAATCTGTCCCACATCTGTATCGAATTTGACACACAATAATATGAAGGCCTTTAGAGAGGCAGACAGATGGTGTGTCTATACTGACAACACTTTAGTAGTATACATGTGTACAGATTCTGCAGGAAATCTCTTTTTTCTAAGCAAGACAACTTCATCTGTGTTTGTTTATGATGTATCTTTATACTGACTGCCAGATTTATCATAGGGTCTGGAAAATATTTTTACCTCTTTGGTTAAAGCGCCATCTTATTTTAACTAAATATATTTTGGGTAATTAAAAAAATAAAATAAATTGTAACAATAATACAAATAATAATAAAAAAAGATAGAATAATAATAATAATAATAAAAAATATAAGGCATTCATTTGACTTGTCTACAAAGTTGTATAAGTTTTGTCTATGCTGACAACCCACCAAGCATGGCAAAGGTTATAAACATTTTGTTTATGTAGATAAAATTGTAGTAAACTTAAAAATCTTAAGAAGATCTTAAAAATAAATTTTAGAACATGTTTATTAGACATGTCATAAAAGCCTGTTACCAGTAGCCGCATTGATACTTTAACCCCTTCAAGACTGAGCCTGTTTTGGCCTTCATGACGAAGCCGATTTTTCAAATCTGACATGTGTAAATTTATGTGGTAATAACTTCGGAATGCTTTTACCTATCCAAGCGATTCTGAGATTGTTTTCACGTGACATATTGTACTTTATGTTAGTGAAAAAATTTGGTAGATAAATTCAATATTTATTTCTAAAAAACAACAAGATTTGGAGAAAATTTTCAAAAATTAGCATTTTTCTAAATTTAAATGTATCTGCTTGTTAGGCCTCATTTACATGAGCGTAATATACGCGCGTGCGACGGGCGTGCTTTTCACACGTGTCGTACGCACCTATATTACTCTATGGGGCAGTGCAGACAATGCGTGAATTTTGCGCAGCGCGAGTGCGTTGCGTAAAACTCACGACATGTTCTATAATCGTGCGTTTTTCGCGCATCACGCACACATTGAAGTCAATGGGTGCGTGAAAACCACGCAGGTCGCACGGAAGCACTTCCGTGCGAACTGCGTGATTCGCGCAAGAGCTGTCAAACTCTGAATGTAAACAGAAAAGCACCACGTGCTTTTCTGTTTACTAACATCCAAACGGAGTGTCTTAGAGATGAGCGAACCGTCCGAACCGAACCGAACTTCACCGGGTTCGGCCGAACTCGTTTTGACCGAACCCGGCAAAAAATGTTATGGTACGCGACGTCAGGAGACAGTCAGGGCGGGTTCACACGTGGCGGAATTTCACTTAAATTCCGCTGCGGACACTCCGCAGCGTTAATCCGCAGCGGAGCCGTTTCTCCATTGACTTTCACTTTAATTTAGCAGTGTTCGTTTAGACGCTGCGTACAATTCCGCTGCGGAGCATAGGCTGCGGAGCGGAATGTGGTGTCCGCAGCATGCTCTGTCTGTTGCGGAGCAGTGGCGGACTGGTTGCGGACTCATTGCGGAAGTTCTCCATTCACTTCAATGGAGAATGAAATTCCGCAATGAAGTCCGCAGATGTTATGTGTGGTGCGGAGCGTATTGGTTTTACTACCATGACATTTCTTCATTCTGGCTGGACCTATGTATTTCTAGGTCTACAGCCAGACTGAGGAAGTCAATGGGGCTCCCGTAATGACGGGAGCGTTGCTAGGAGACGTCAGTAAATAGTCACTGTCCAGGGTGCTGAAAGAGTTAAGCGATCGGCAGTAACTGTTTCTGCACCCGGGACAGTGACTACCGATCTCAATATACATGTATCTGTAAAAAAACATATAAGTTCATACTTACCGAGAACTCCCTGCGTCTGTCTCCAGTCCGGCCTCCCAGGATGACGTTTCAGTGTAAGTGACGGCTGCAGCCAATCACAGGCCAAGCACAGGCTGCAGCGGTCACATGGACTGGCGCGTCATCCAGGGAGGTCGGGCTGGATGCCGAAAGAGGGACGCGTCACCAAGACAACGGCCGGTAAGTATGAAAATCGTTTACTTTCACTAGGGAAAGTGCTGTCCCTTCTCTCTATCCTGCACTGATAGGGAGAAGGGAAGCACTTTTCCCGCAGTCCGCAGCAGCTAGTCCGCATCAATGTACTGCACATTTTGTGCAGATCCGCAGCAGAATCTGCAATTCCGCCACGTCTGGCCGTGCCCTTACTGTCCAGGGTGCTGAAAGAGTTAAACTGGTTCAGCACCCTGGACAGTGACTTCCGATCACAATATACATGAACGTGTAAAAAATAAAATAAGTTCTGACTTACCGATAACTCCCGGCTTCTTCCTCCAGTCTGACCTCCCGGGATGACAATTCAGTCCAAGTGACAGCTGCAGCCAATCACAGGCCAAGCACAGGCTGCAGCCAATCACAGGCTGCAGCGGTCACATGGACTGCCGCGTCATCCAGGGAGGTGGGGCCGGATGTCAAGAGAGGGACGCGTCACCAAGGCAACGGCCGGGAGACCGGACTGGAGGAAGCAGGAAGTTCTTGGTAAGTATGAACGGCTTTTTTTATTCACAGGTTGATGTATATTGTGATCGGAATTCACTGTCGAGGGTGCTGAAAGAGTTACTGCCGATCAGTTAACTCTTTCAGCACCCTGGACAGTGACTGACGTCGACTAGCCTCATCTCTATGATGGCGGCTGCGCGAAAATCACGCATCCGCGCATCATACACTGATGACACACGGAGCTGTCAAGTGCCTTTTGCGCACGCAAAACGCTGCGTTTTTTTGCGTGCGCAAAACGCACACGCTCGTGTAAATGAGGCCTAAAACAGATAGTAATACCACACAAAATAGTTACTAGTTAACATCCCCCATATGTCTACTTTATGTCTGCATCGTTTTTGAACATTCTTTTATTTTTCTAGGACGTTACAAGGCTTAGAACTTTAGCAGCAATTTCTCATATCTTCTAGAAAATTTCAAAAGGCTATTTTTTCAGGGACCAGTTCAGTTCTAAAGTGACCTTGAGGTCCTTGTATATTAGAAAGTCCCCATAAATCACCCCATTTTGAAAACTGCATCCCTCAAAGTATTCAAAACAGCATTCAGCAAGTGTTTTAACCCTTTAGGCGTTTCACAGGAATTAAAGCAAACTAGAGGTGAAATTTACAAATTTCATTTTTTTTGGCAAAAATTCATTTGTAATACACTTTTTTCTATACCACAGAAAGTTTTACCCAAGAAATGCAACTCAATATTTATTGCCCATATTCTTCAGTTTTTAGAAATATCCCACATGTGGCCCTAGCGTGCTACTGGACTGTGGGTGGTGACAAAACAGTAGAAACTCCCCAAAAGTGACCCCATTTTGCAAACTAAACCCCTCAAGAAATTTATCTAGGGGTATAGTTAGCATTTTGACCCCACAGGTTTTTTGCTAAATTTATTTGAATTAGTACGTAAAGACAAAAATCAAATTTTTTTCTGATATTTTTTATTTTTTTTTAATTTTTACAAGAAATAAAGGAGAAAAAACACCCCAACATATGTAAAGCAATTTCTCCTGATTATAGCAATACCACATATGTGGTAATAAACTGCTGTTTGGACCCACAGCAGAGCTCAGAAAAGAAGGAGCCCCATTTGGATTTTGGATTTCTGATTTTGCTGGAATAGTTTTCAGTGCCGTGTCACGTTTGCAATGTACTGGAGGGACCAAAACAGTGAAAACCCCCTAAAAGTGACCCCGTTTTGGAAACTACACCCCTCAAGGAATTTTTCTAGGGGTAAAGTTATCATTTTGACCCCACAGTTGTTTTGCTGAGTTCATTGGAATTAGTCTGTAAAGGTAAAAATCAACTTTTTTTTTCTGAAAAAACTTAGACATTTTAAATTTTTACAAGGAATGAAGGAGAAAAAGCACCGCAACATTTGTAAAACAATTTCTCCCGATTACGTAAATATGCCATATGTGGTAATAAACTGCTGATTAGACCCACAGCGGGGCTTAGAAGGGAAGGAGCGCTATTTGGCTTTTGGAACTCATATTTAGCTGAAATGGTTTTCGAGTGCTATGTCGAAATTGCAAAGCCCCTCAGAGACCAAAACAGTGGAAACCACACAAAAGTGACCGCATTTAGGAAACTACACCACTTAAGGCATCTATCTAGGGGTATAGTGTGCATTTTGACCCCACAGGTCTTTTGCAGGATTTATTAGAATTAGGTCGTGAAAATGAATATCAACATTATTTCCACTAAAATGTTGCATTTTTTCAACTTCACAAAGGATAAAGGAGGAAAAAGCCGCCCAACATTTGTAAAGCAATTTCTCCCGAGTACGGCTATACCCCACAAGTGGGCATAAATGTTTTTTCATTAGAAAGTAATTAACCCTATCCAGACTGATCCATTTTTGCTTTTACTTTTTCGTTTTTCCCTCCCAGTTTTCCAAGAGCCATAACTTTTTTATTTTTCCATGAATTGAGCAGTGTGAGGGCTTATTTTTTGCAGAACGAGCTGTAGTTTTTATTGGTACCATTTTTTGGCACATACAACTTTTTGAGCACTTTTTATTTAATTTTTTTGGTAGAGCAAAGGTGACCAAAAAATAGCGATTTTGCCGTTTAAAATGATTTATTGTTCACGTCGTTTACCGAGCGAGTTAAATAATGGTATATTGTAGTAGTTTGGACTTTTACAGACACAGAGATACCAATTGCGTGTATTTTTCTTATTTTTTTACATTACTTTAGAGCAAAAAATGTGAAGTTTTTTTTTTTGTACTTTAAATATTTATTACATTTTTTTCACTAATAATAATTTACTTTTGTTTTTACACATTTTATTAGTCCCCCTAGGGGACTTGAACCATCAATCAGTAGATATATATGTATATGTATTGCAGTATATTGCCATTTTTACAGGCTCCTGTAACAGCACGATCGCTGTTCTTGTCCGTTATTCCCGGGTGTCAGCTGTAATACACAGCTGACACCCGCAGCGTATGGCGCGGGCTCAGCGCGTGAGCCCGCTCCATACATCACCCCCCACACCACTACATGCTATTAAGTTGTGGTGTGCGAAGGGGTTAATGCGCAACGGATGGGGCAGAGTGAAAATTAAAATTTTCCACTGATATGCCAATTTAGTGCACTATATGTTATGCCCAGTTTGTGCCACTGAAGACAAATAACTCATAAAATATTAACCGGGTTCTCCTGGGTATGGCAATGCCATATCGGTGGACGTAAACTGCTGTTTGGGCACGCTGTAGGGTGCAGAAGGGAGGGAGCGGCATTTTGCTTTAGGAGCGCAGATTTAGCTTGGTAGTAGCTCTGGCGTTTTCCTGGTATTTCAGTTTATAATGTGGGGGCATATGTAAGCTGTGCGGAGTACATCAGGGGCATAATAAGAGGTTATAATAATTCGGCAAATAAATTATAATCTGCAGATATGTGGCCAGTGTCGCACTGATAAATGGCGCCCGATCTTATCCGCTTTTGGAACGCTCTGCACATTTTGCATCGCCATATTCTGCGAGCCAGAACTTCTTTATTTTTTCTTCACCGGAGCGGTGTGAGTGCTTATTTTTTTGCACGACAATCTGTACTTTTCATTGGTACCATTTTGGGGTACATGCGATTTTTTTGATCACTTTTTATTCTATATAAAATCACTTATTAATAAAATAATTGATTTTTTGTCGCCATATTCTGAGAGCCATAACTTTTTATTTTTCACTCAAAAAAGCTGTGTAAGGGCTTGTTTTTTTGCGGGACGGGTTGTAGTTTTTATTGGTACTATTTTGGCGTACATGCAACTTTTTGATCACTTTTATTGTATATTTTGGGAGGGGTGGTGAACATAACATTTTTTTTTTGCGGTGTTCATCGTGCGCGAAAAATAACATTATAGTTTTATAGTTGGGGTCGTTACAAATGCGGAGATACCAAATATGTGTACTTTTTTTTAACATGTTCATTTTTTTCCTATAATAAAAGACTTATTATAGGAAAAAAAGCATTTTTTGTTTATGTAACTTCTAACTTTTAATTTGACACTTTTTTAAAACATTTTGATTACCTTTTTTTTTTACTTTTTTTACTTGTCCCAGTAGGGGACATTTAGACTTGCAGCGCTGATCGCTGCTAGAACACATTACACTAGCTACGTAGTGTAATGGGTTCTGCCTTAGTGATGTGACAGTCAGTCACGCGCCATCTTGAAGACCAGATCAGGTATGGGGAGGCGGACAGGGGGGGGTTGATCTGGGGTGTAATAGGGGGATGCTGGCCCTTATTTAGACCATTTCTCTCTTCTCTCCCAGAATATATTCTGTGAGAGAAAAGAGAGAACAAACCGCCGCTGTTTTTACAGTGATTGCCATTATTCGTTGAATAACGGCGATCACGTGACCAGGGACCAGAAAACGGTCCTTGGTCTGTGCTCCGAGGCCTCTGTTACCTCCGTAGCTGAGTCCACAGAGTTTAAGTGCCTCTCGGGGGCGCTATCTTATGCCAAAGCGCCGCTGTGGAAAGGCGGCGCTCTGGCATAAGTACCCTTAATGGCCGCCGTGAAAACATGTATAGGCGGTCTTTAAGGGGTTAATATAAGCTAATGCCAACCATCAGTAAAAATGGCTGCAAATTCAGAGTCACTGTCTATTAGTAAAGAAGTTACTAAAGGGAATGTGTCATCAGAAAATGGGTTTGTTTTTCTTATAAACACATTTTTTTAATATTTCAGCGTATTTTATGTGATTATCAATATAAAGTAATCCTGAAATATTGCAGTTTTTCACATTGCCTACTGTAGAACACACAATAAACTGATTATTCTCGTTTTCTGCAGCTCACTTTTCATCTTTGCTGTTCAGCTTGGGACAGGGTCAGCAGAGGCATCTCATTAGAATTAGAAGGTGGAGGATTTAATGACAGATGACTTCTCTATTGTACTGCTGGAGGCCTAGGTGAGGTAGGATAGCAACACTATATACACAGATAAGCCTCAATATGCAGCTTCCCTGTCTCTGGGGGAGCACTACATTAATATAAACTCCCATTCATTGCAGCTGCCATAAAGCACACACACCCTGCTGCACTGTTTATACACATAATACAGGAAAGAAGTGCATATCACTAGTATGGCCGTCCCTATTTTTTAAAAGTAAAAAATAAGTAACTACGACATTAAAAAACAAAAACAAAAACGCATTATTTCTTTTCTACAGCCTCAGGTCGAAATATTGAAATGTAAATGAAATACATTAGACATTCCCTTAAAGAGCAAGGTGGCCAGGTGAACCTCAAAGTCTACAAGATGCAAGACTTTTGGGATGGAGGGAGGGAGTAGTACTCTAGGTTTATAAAAGGCTGGCGTTTCATTGTAAACAATGGTATAAGCTATATAAATGAATGTTATGTACAGTGAAGCTTACTGGACAAACATGGCACCAGTCATATGTCAGATAGTATGCAGTAGGTGGCCCACAGGTTGGTTTAAGCTGAACGCAGAAGAAAGAACACTTATTTTACATATAGCTAAAGCATATAAAAAATTTAGAGAAGGAATTCGTTTAGTTAGTAAAGCTTTCAATCATCTGATTTCTGGCAGTCATAAATTTGGGCCACACAAAACTTCATTCATCTGGGAAACCTTACATAATACTCAGAGGAATTTTGCTTGCAGAACAAATCAATTCACAAAGAATAGATTCATATAAGTTACTAATGATAGCCGCAGTGAGGAGGCAAACAAACAGCTGATGTGTGCAGCATTTCGAATATAACAATAATTTAAAGGGGTATTCCATCTAGGATAATTATGGCATATACACAAAACATGCCATAAATGTCTGATAGTTGTGGGTCCAACCTCTGGGACCGGCACGTATCTAAAGAATGAGGGTCCCCCACCCACCGCCTGTTGAGGTGACCACCGGATGCCGCATCCATGCAAAGAATAAATGGAGATGTGGCTGTGCATGTACATGCCTCTCTCCGTTCACTTCTATAGGATTTACAGAAACGGCCGAGCAAGCGTGGCCACCTCTCCATTAATTCTCCACCTGGAGACGGGCGGGGCTATGCCTTAAATGTCTAAGATCAGAATACCCTTTTCTAACAGAAATAACAATTAAGGTAACAATAATAATAATAAAAAAATAATAATAGTTAATTATCTTTTACTTAAAGAGGCTCTGTCACCACATTATAAGTGCCCTATCTCCTACATAATCTGATTGGTGCTGTAATGTAGGTAACAACAGTGGTTTTTATTTGGAAAAACGATAATTTTTTAGCAAGTTATGAACAATTTTAGATAAATGCTAATTAGTTCTAAATGACCAACTGGGCGTTTTTTACCTTTTTACCAAGTGGGCGTTGTGGAGAGAAGTGTATGACGCTGACCAATCAGTGACCAATCAGCGTCATACACTTCTCTCCATTCATGCCTAGTTTGTTTCACTGCACAGAGTGATCTGCAAGCTGCGACGGGACTTCCTCCCACAGGTCCTTCACCGGAGCGATGGAAGAGTTAACAGACATCCCCTCCAGCCGTGCCAGGACGTTTATCCGAAGCTGCAGCGGCTGGAGGCGATGTCTGTTCAGTCTTCCATGGCTCCGATGAAGGACCTGTGGGAGGAATTCCCGTCACAGCGTGATCTCGCGAGATCACGCTGTGCAGTGAAACAAGCTGGGCATGAATGGAGAGAAGTATATGACGCCGATTGGTCAGTGTCATACACTTCTCTTTACAACGCCCACTTGGTAAAAAGTTAAAAAACGCCCAGTTGGTCATTAACAACTAATTAGCATAATTCTAAAATTGTTCATAACTTGGTAAAAGATTATCATTTTTCAAAATAAAAACCACTTTTGTTATCTACATTCCAGCGCCAATCAGATTATGTAGGAGATAAGGCACTTATAATGTGGTGACAGAGCAATGCAACAAAAACATACTTTTATTCATATCGTTCATACATCAGAGGTCGGATCTATTCTGTTTCTTTGGCCATTTGTCTAACATTTTTTTGTATAATGCTGTCATTGTAGCTAACCTTCTGGCATTGGACATAATTTAAATACTCTTCAGTTGCAAAACGAAGTAAGTGAACCCTTTGGAATTATGTGAATTTCTGCATTGATTGCTAATAAAATGTGGTCTGATTGTTTTCTACAATTATAGACAAACACAATGTAACTAAACTAATAACACAAACTGTTGTACTGTTCCTGTCTTTTATTGAGCACATTGAGTGAACATCCACAGTGCCGGGAACAACCCCCTTTAGCAGAAATCACCTTCATTAAACATTTCCTGTAGCTTCAAATAAGATTTGCACATTGTTGAGGAATTCTGGACCATTCCTCTGCAAATGTGTTTCAGTTCATCTATATTTCTGGGATGCCTTGGTTCAGGGCCGGCTCCAGGTTTATCTGGGCCCTTGGACGACACAGACTTAGTAGGCCCCTTTGCGGGGGAACTCACGGTGGCAGTAAAATGGCAGAAAACTTCACCTTGTACCCCCATATAGACGTTAGGCCCTGTTTATGCCCCATATAGAAGTTAGGCCCCAGTTTGTACACCCCATAAATTTAGTGCCCTCTGTAGTGACCCCCTCCCTGGTAGTGCCACACAGCCCCCCCTCACGGATAGTGCCGCACAGCCAACTCCCTGGTAGTGCCACACAGCCCCCCCTCATGGATGGTGCCACACAGCCACCCTCCTAGGTAGTGCCACACAGCCCTACTCCCAGGCAGCGCCACACAGCCCCCACCTCCCAGATAGTGCCACACAGTCCCCTTCTCCCTTCTCCCTGGTAGTGCTACACATCCCCCTCCTCCCTGGTAGTGCCACACAACCCCCTCCTTCCTGGTAGTGCCACACAGCCACCATACCTGGTAGTGCCACACAGTCCCCCTCCCTGGTACTGCCACACAGCCCCCCTCTCTGGTAGTGCCACACAGCCACCCTCCCTGGTAGTACCACACAGCCTCCCTGCCTTTAGAAGTGTAATCCCCAGCCACAGCATTGGCGATGCTCTGGCTGGGGATTCCGCTTCACTAGAAACCCCTGCAGTCACTGTCCATATATGGACAGTGTTGTTAGTGGCAACCCCAGGGCCATAGTCCTGGGCAGAGTGCTACTAGCAATCTTCCTGGGACACTGCTCTTCCTGGGACACTCCTCTTCACATCATGCCCCAACATTTCAATAGGGTTAGGGTCAGGTTCTGACTTAATGTGGCCATAGAGATTAGATGTATGTCGGCAGAATTTAAATACTGGCCTACCATCTAATGTGTACGGCGGTGTGCCACATCTCCCCGACGAAAGATATCAGGGGATAGGAGGGCCAGGCATGTGAGATTCCAACATGCCTGATGTTCTTGTTTGCAAGGAAACAAGAAAATCCCAGAGGAGTCTGGCAGCGGCTTTACTCCTCCCTACTGAGAATGCATGCCGAGTGTACATGTGTATGGAGGAAGTCAGGAGGGATAGCTGAAGAGATCATTCGGCCTACAGCTATCTGAAATGCACGGCCAGCCTTAGCCATTCAAAACAAAATCTTCCCCAACAATTCTTTTAGTTGACTTACTTGTGCACTTTGGGTCATTGTCTTGTTGCATCACCCAATGTCTCTTTAGCTTGAGGTCATGGACTTCAGCCCTTACATTCTCCTGTAAAATGTTTTTATACACCTTTGAATTCACTGTTCCTTCAATGATCACAAGGCGTCCAGGCCATGGAGCAGCAAAGCAGCCCCAAACCACGATACTCCCTCCACCATGATTCACAGTTGGAATTAGGTTTCGGTGTTGGTGTGCAGTGTTCTTTACCTTTAAACATAGCGTTATGCATTTGTTCTAAAAAGTTCCACTTTTGTCTCATTTGCCCATAAAACATAGTGGAATATTTAGGTGGTCTCGGGCAGACACGCCCTAATGGTTGTTTTTTTGGACAGCAGCGGTTTCCTTCGTCGTGTCCTTCCATGAACACCATTCTTGTTCCGTGTTTTTCTAATAGTGGACCCAGGAACAGAGGTTTTTGCAGTTTGTAGAAACTTCAGTAGGTCTTTGGCTGTTACCCTTGGGTTCTTTCTTACCTCTTTCAGGATTACCCGTTGTGCTCTTGGAGTGATGTTAACTGGACACCCACTCACAGGGAGAGTAGCAACAGTCTTGAATTTTTTCCACCGTGGATTGATGTACTCCCAGGTCTTTAGCAATGCTTTTGCAGCTTAATGCTTCTCTATAACACATCTTCTGAGGTTTTCTAAAGTTGTTTACCTTGCGGAATGGTTCACACTAACCAGAGGCGTAACGTGAAGGTCTAATGCAAAATCTGTAACAGGGCACCCCACCGGCCAAGTGCCATTTATAATACTGGTGTCTTCTTACATAATAGAGGGGCACCTGGGCCCCCTTAAGCAGCATGGCCCAGGTGTGACTGCTACTTTTGTACCCCTTATAGCAATGCCCCTTATGTAAGTAGAGGGTGCCTACTCTTTTGCCCCTTCGATCTGGGGATTGGAGGGCAGTCTAGACTTGTCATTTAGTTTTTGGATCTTCGTAACTTCCTGGAAACTTTTTTCCCCCACCTCTTTCGTTGACAGTTCAAAACACCTGTAATCCCCCATATATGTCCCCATGTATTTCAATCTACAGTAGTTGATGCTAAGATTTTGCGAAGTATCTTCATGTGCATAATGTCAGGTCATTATAGTTGCCTTTTAAGATGTATTTAACCCTCAGAAATATTCAATTAATTCATCAAACGATTTTTCTAATACTCAATAACATTTTAAGCGCATTCACCTTAGTGGTTATTAGAAAATCTTCTGGCGACGGGCAGGTATAGATGACTTTATAAATTCAGATTAATTCTCCTTGTACTAAAAATTTCATTCAATATTGATCCTTTTTTAATTAACTCAATGCAGCAGCTTTCATTTATTGGAATTTCATTACCATTGTTTTGGAATTTATAGAAAAAAATCCCCACCCTTCAGAAAGCTGGTGTTTAATGATATCTTAGCAACTGTCGGTTTGGTATTTCAATAATCTCCTCTGTGCAATTCATTTTCCCAGATTTGCATTTGTAATTAAAATATAGAACATACTGACACCAGAGGGTCTGTGGGACCGGGAATTAAAATAAGTGCTAATTGATTTAACTACTCATAATTGCCTGGTGGGGTGCTCTGCAGGGTTTGCACTGGCGGGTGCAAGGAAGAATATGGCCAATTGTGTAAGTCCATCATCATTTACGAGCATGAAATAACAACCTTCTGACAAGGGCAGTTGCCTGATGACTAATCCCCATTTAAATGCAAATTATTGAATCACTGTTTTTGACTTCTCGGAATAAGTCAGGGTAACCACATAATGACAAGAATGGATTTGGACAGGTGTACAGCTGTAGCAGTGCTGAGTTGTCATTGAGCTGATTCCTTTGTACACCACTCTGCAGTCCCATGGAAAACCACAGATAATACATTGTGATATGACGGTACATTGTGCCAAATGACAGTCCCTGCTCTACTACACAGACAAACCTGCCTGTCCTACATCTGTAAGCAAAGCAGCATCAAATTCTGTAGGTCAATAGTACTTGAAAATTTCTTGAAAAATATGAGTACGCCATCAAAATTGGCAGCCTATAGACACTGATCTAAAGTACATAGAAGAAAATCCAACTCTGCTACTTTTGGACTAACTTTTTCATTTCTCCAAGAATTAACAGTTAAGTTGGATATAATAGGGGTCATGTATTAATCAATAATGTCAATTATTTTAAGTAGTCCAGTAGGGTCAAGACGCTGAAGGCGTTCCGGAACCGCTCATTAAAACCCACAGGTTCTGCCTTTGATGAATGCTGGCACGGCCGTATCCTCTTACAGGACTCCGCTGGTTCTCTGCTACGTAGTCAGTCCAGTCGCAGCTCACCGGCTCTTTGTACACATTCTTTACTGTTACTCTATCTGAAGACTCACTGACACTTATGAGGCATGCCAAAACGGAGCCCGTTGCACCAGCCAACTGCGTCTGCACATCGCAACATTCTTAAATATATAACACCTGTAAATAGAATACAAGTTAGAACATATCACATGGCATAACATAGCTGAGTTGACTTCACTGGGGACATCCATAGCTCATGTTCGCGGTACAAGTGCACTTCTACATAAAGGGTGCGGGTCAATGTCAACTCCACTTTTGAAAGCATCCTCTGTACATTTTTCCTGGGTTGGGAGGGGACTCTTAGGGTATGTTCACATGACCTCTTTTCAGACGTAATGGAGGCGTTTTACGCCTCGAAATACGCCTGAAAAGACGGCTCCAATACGTCGGCAAACATCTGCCCATTGCTTGCAATGGGTCTGACGATGTTCTGTGCAGACGAGCTGTCATTTACGCGTCGCTGTCAAAATATGGCACGTAAAATTACGGCTCGTCAAAAGAAGTGCAGGATACTTCTTGGGACGTTTTTGGAACCGTTTTGTCATAGACTCTATTGAAAACAGCTCAAAAAACGTCCGTAGAAAACGCTGCGAAAAACGCGAGTTGCTCATAAAACTTCTGAAAATCAGGAGCTGTTTTCCCTTGAAAACAGTTCCGTATTTTCAGACGTATTTTGTTAATCGTGTGAACATACCCTTAGTCTACCACGCCCGGCCGACTCCTGCAGAGTATCTCCACATGTCAGAGCACATGGACCACCCGGACAGCGGAGTTCTCATCGGATTAGGTTGTTTCGCAGCTTGCAAATATAAATGCACCTGTATAGACGGCTGGGTCTGCACGTTAATAGTATAGACACTCTGCAGTCGCCGTCACAATGATACATAGGCTGCAAAGGTCTCTCTGCGATGGCCACTATAGTTTCTTACCAGCCCATCTCCTTTATGGCAGGGGTCATCACCGACTCCTCCAGCATCCTTTGATCACCAGCCATTAATTCTGTGCTCTCCTCCCCCACTTAAAAGACTGCCAATGTATGAACACCTCCTCACCACTGTCGTCAACTTACAAAAATCCATACTAGAACACAGTTTCTTTCAGTCTCTCAGCTTTGGCTCATGAACCATTTAGGCGGAAATCCTCAGATCCCTCCTAGAAACCACACCGTTCCTCAGCCTTACTCACCTCTTCACTGTTTACTTTGATGCGGCAGCCACTCCCAGGCCTGGACCTGTCCACTGTTGGTTGGGCCTCACTTTGCCTAACCCACGTCACAAGCGGTTCGGGCATTACCAAAGGCTGCTCGAAATCAATGCCAGTACCACTGCCGTTTCATCCTTGGGGTTAGATCCTGCCAACTAAGCAAAGTGTAAGAGGATTCGTTTTTAGTGTTTGTGGCCTTTGACCCTGACAAAGAAACCCCCACAAGGCCAGTGAAGTAATGGAGGCAGACAAAGTGCAGTACAAAGAAACAAAAATTTGCTGCAGCTGGGGCATAAAATGTAATGGTTACAGGCAGTAGTACAGCTGTGGCCCTGCTCCAGATGCGCAATCAGCTGGACAAGTATGCTCGTCCTGATGCAGCAACGTCCTGACGCTCATGATGAGCATACTCCTCCTTAGTCGGCAACCAGTGAAAGGGCTTGTTTGGGAGTTAAAAGAAAATGTTATAAAAAACAAAACAAAAAATCAACACTCTCCTGTTATATCCCCTGCCACTCCAGTGCCGATGCTCTTGTGGTTCCCGCCGATCTTTATTTTGCTGGAGCTATGGTCTGTCGTAAATCAAGAGAACGTGACTGCTGCAGCCAATCAGTGACCTCAGCAGTGATGCTATCAAGCACGGCACATGACTTCTGAGGTCAGAGATTGGATGCAGCGGCAGTGCCACCATCAGGAATTTCAGAGCCCCAAACAGCTAAATTGTCTGGGCCCCCCTACCGTGGCGCCGGCTGTTAATGGTACTCCGTCCAGCACTGTATCACGCTACCCCTTCATTTCTACTTGCTCTCTGAGAATCGTCGACACAGATGTAGTGCAATTCAGAGTATTGCAGCCTTCTCATATTCACTTAATTGGGAGAAGGCTGTGTCAGGGATCATTACTATGTATATTGTCTGAAAAATATTATCCTCACACATATGTATATACATTTCAGTTCTTTGTGTAATATACTGATATATATAACAAGTTCTTTGTTCATGTCGGACACACCTATGGAAGACACCGCCCCCTGGAATGCAAAGAGGAGTGTGCAGAAGAATGTATAGGAAGACTTACAGCAGAAGAGCCAATGGGATTCAAGCAAGTCCCACATCTATAGGGAGGGGCATGTGTCTTCTTTGTGTGTGTTTCTTTGTTCTGAATAAAGTTCAGTTCCTCCTGGCTGACATTGAAGCTGTACCTCAGACATTTGTGTGGTGTACTTCTCTCCAGGCATGCCTTCAGCTTTCAATTTACAGAGGTGGTTATTCGGTGTGAAATACGGACCTGACATTTGGCGCCCGAACGTGGGGCCTCACTCGAGGAAATATCAAAATCCGGACAGTCGACAATCACAGGGTGAAACAGAGGACTCAAAGTTGCCCACTGAAGGAATTTGATCACCTCCGCAATAACACGGTAAGCGAATTGATTTTATAAATCTTCGTCTTATCTGTGTTAGTGGGCAGTCTTGTGGCGATCTGTAGAACCCTTTTGTTGATTTCCTGGACTATCTCAGACGACAGAGGTGATATTTTCCGCTGTAAGGTAAAAAACCTGTGAGACCTTAGTCGCGCCCGACTAACCATCCTCTGGGTAATTAGAGATGATAATAATTCTAGCGAGATGTAATAATAAATACATTACAGACTAGAGATGATAATAATTCTAGCGAGATGTAATAATAAATACATTGCAGACTAGAGATGATAATAATTCTAGCGAGATGTAATAATAAATACATTGCAAACTAGAGATGATACTATTTCGGCGAGACTTAGCGTTGGAGACTGTGAAATTATAATATTTCCTGCCAGACCAAGAGTTGCAGATCAAAAATTGTTATATAAATTACGTGTATAATATAGACTGTTAGAATGGATGGTTTACGGTCCATATTCAAATCTCCAGGATAGTCCGAAAAATGAAGAAATTGATGGGAGTGTGTGGGATCCATAGAGGAGGGCGGCTCCAAGCCGCAGATTGGGCAAAAGGTATTCTGGAGAACAAAGGGAAGTTGGAAGGTAGTAAGTTGATGGAAAGTGCTTTAGAGGGATTTGCAGAAGAGGAAGTTAGGAATAAGAAAGGTATTGTATGTATTAGAAAACAGGACCAGCCGACGCCCGGTAATAGCGTCCGTACCTCATGTTGAGTGTGTCCTCATTGTGGGTGGGAAACCACCCCCCCTTCACAGCTGCGCACTGTGTTTCCAATGGGAGAGGCTGCCCCCCCCTGCCCCTGATGTGGCCACGCCCGGCCCAACCAAATCAGTATGAAATAATCACCTTGTTAATTTTGTCATTTGTAGTGTTTTTTCTTTTTACAGAAGTTCCAGTCTAGTTCACTGATGAAACAACACGTCATCATAATATAGAGATGGTGGCCGACAGATTGTATTGTTAAAGATTATGTGGTTGATGTTTTGAACGTAGATAATTCCTATACAATGGTGTGATGAATGATTGCAGATACGTATGTTGTTTTGCCGGCATTGAAAGTGTTACGATTGTGAGACTAGAAGTTGTGAGAAATGAGTGTGTGACCCCCCTCCCTCTCCCCTGTAGTGTGCTGTGTTTGGGAGGAGGAGGGGGGCTGACTGGGTGCAGTCTGCAGGGCTGATGAGACAAAGGATTTCAATATGCACTGCTGAGATATATATATATATATATCAGTAATGTCTACAAACCTAAATAAATTTCTTCTCTTTTGCGCATGCGCTGTTGTTTATAAAAGTTACGATATTTATGTGTTATGATGTGATCAGATTTCATGTGTTTTGATGTTAATTCAGATGTATTAAACTTTAGATACTGTGAGACACGGGGTTTTGAAAATGTATGTGCCCCCACCGTTCCCTATTTATATATACAGTTTATTGGTTTGCAGTAATTAATGTTATCAGAGATAATATTTTTTGTTTTATTGAATAACTAACTACAATTGTTTTGTTTTTGATTTCACACATGAGTTATGTCATTGTAAAGATCAAATGTATTTTCGTCTGGAAAAAGTCATTTTTGTTTCAGGCTGTTGCACATTACAGGGGGTTAAACTAGTGCCGCACAGATAGAGTGCCAGACTTTGTTATGTTGAGATGTAGTTTTGAACTCTGCTACATTACTTTCGCAGAGTCCACAAAGGGGGGAATGGTGAAGGGACTGATCAGGTACAATTTTGGTTTGTTTTGAGTTAATTAATTTGGTTTCAGGAGATCTAAAAATGTGTAAGAGACCATCCCCCTCCAGCAAAGTTACACAGGAGGCAGAGGTGACGTCACTCACATGAGTCTTTATGGATTTAGATGAGGGAGAAGGCAGAACAAAAATTGTCTGGACATTGTTAATTTGATGTAAAGTTTTTAGGAATGTTTTATTTTTATTTGTTTTTGTATTAATCAAGTATTTGCAGAATCTGATAAAAGTGAGATTCTCAAAGTATTCTGGATTATCAGATGAGTGTGGAGAAGTGTATAACATTTGGTTTTATTTTAGAGGATGAAGACGCCACCCCTTTGAGATGTTCTATCTATATGTGACATGGGTTTTTAATGTAAATTTGTAATAAAGAGATTTTATTATACAGTATGTACAAGCCGGGATACGAGGCACCAGGTAAATTACCCAGAAACCACTCTCACCTTCTTGTTCATCTCAAGGAGAGGAGCTGGAGGTGCTCGCTGAGGCTTGTAACCTGGCAGAAGGTAAGACGGCCGACATTTACACTGACTCTAGGTACGCTTTTGGCATCGCCCACAATTATGGGCCCATTGGTAGTAGGAACTTTATTGGATCATCGGGTAAGCCAATTGAGAGAGCGAGAGAAGACAGAACTGACAACAAGGGTATGTGCAGCCAGGTGTCAGTAAATTGACTTGTCCCTGAATACAATAATGCCACCACTAGGTTTGTAGCAGCCGGCATGATGTGCGCACGGCATGACATAGGTAAAACAGCAAAGGTACCTGTAAAAAGTGCAGCCCGGCCAGATTACCCATCCCAGCCACTGCAGAACATACAACTACCCGAGGTAGAAGTGTATGACAAAGTGCTCATGTGTGTAGACCTGTTCTCGGGAGGCCTGAAGCCCGGCATGTATTTTTCCCACTGCAGACCTTGTGTGTAAGTGACGGGGGGAACAATGTTATCCCAAGTATTGAACTGGTGTTTGTACAATGATAAGATGTCAGCAGTTCTCTAGACATTGTCCCAAGGTTAGTTTGTTTAATAACTGTATTTAAGAAGGGTTGTGGGAATATTAAATACTGAGGTTAAGTTTTATGTAAAGTTCTGGACCAGCCTTAGCATTGGACTATTAGAGTCATGCGTCAGATAAAAGGTACAGAAGCGGAATATTCCCATTTGAAAACATTTTTATTTGTTTATTTTTATTTTTGTTGTGAAAGGGAAATTTTAGAGCAGAGAATTCTGTGCAGTGTATATGTGTATGTATAGATATGTATATAAAGAAGAAGAATCAGTTTGTAAGTTTTAGTTACTGACCAGTGTGAACGTTTAAAATAAATCTGTCATTGTTAATGTTCTCCTTCAAGTTAATTATCTGATTAAGATCAATTACTGATTAGGCTATGAAAAGCTTGTTCTTCACAGGAAGAGTCCAACTGGGAGCGGAAGGCGAGAGAACCAGATTCTAACAGAATGTGAACGGATAAGGGAAGATGAACCGGTAACACCCAAGGCACTCTTGATGGCACTTGCATTGATGGTGTATGACCTCACATATGCCGCAAGACTGCAAGGATCGACGTGGTAAGATCTAATTGGTATGTCCCAGGTTTTACAGCTGTCGCTGCTAAATTCTGTTAGAGCTGTTTGATTTGCCTACAGAACAGTCCTGGCAGACCGGTGCCAACCTTATCATACCCGCCTCCCACGAAGAGAACCGACCTTGAGAGGCCTTCCCAGGTAGAACGTACCAGATTAGAGTAAGAAAAATTGGTTTGAGATACTTGTCAGATAAACATGTGGAATCTGTGTATGTTTCTGTGAAGTGGAGATGTTCTAGGCAATCAGCTGAGATCAAGGTACAAATCCTGCTGAAAGAGTATCACCAAGTGCAAATGAAATGTACCCAATAAATTACACATCTTCTAGGTGCCCTGTCCATTGTAACAGAGAAGTATTTCTTTATATAAAGGTGTTTGATGTCATTTAAGGGCCTGACATTATTGTATGTACTTAGAACAACGTTTATAATGTATGCGGATGATGTTATCACCAGATTAGTATTTATTTTAACAATTGACAAGAGTTGGGGGTCCCCAGCAAGTGCCAGTAAATATGAACTAAAAGACTTTTAACACGATGAACTCCATCACTGAGATGCGGCAGGCGCAGCCTGAGCCACTACAACGCGTTTATCATGAACTGACGGCAGTGTCACAATTCTAAGCGGCCGCCCAGACAAGTAACTTGCCAGAGGAAGAGTACAGATGCGGAGGGTTTGATAGTCACAATACAACTCCACTAATCCGCCTACGTGGGATCTCACCCCAGGCTCACAACATGAGGTGCTATGTACAGCCTGATGACGTAAACTAAAGGAGACGGTGTCGGACAGATGAGAAGGACCAAACCAAGTCCTGATGACATCAGCAAAGTAAAGACCAAAGACCTGAGTGAATCCGTCAGCAGGATCAAGTGTTTTGATAAGTAAGTGACCAGGAGGGGGTAATAATAACTCCCCCACTGGACACCAACGTAGTCTGACTCCACAATTGTGTGGGTTACCCTGAGGGTGACAGTCAGTGAAGAGCAGAAGACAGGAGAAGAAGAAGACGATGGTGTACAGGACTGGCAATGAACTGATGGGACCCGAGACCTGAGGGTGATAGCATGAGATTGGTGATAGCATTATGTTATTAGCTGAGGCCCTATTGTTTATAATGTCTGAGGTTTATAATTATAATGTGTGTAAATATGCCACGGTGCTGCAAATTACAATCTGAGGAGTTTGGTGTGGAGGCGTGAGGTGAAGGTCACTGTGCTGCCCATGACCTGTCATATCTGCAAGGGTAAAGTCCCATTAGGACAGTAAGTGACAGTGCGACAATTATTACTGTTAATAAAAATGTAGACCGGATTAATATATATATATTACAACCAGCAGTGGTTTGTAGATTATATCAAGACAACCATCCTGTATCCAGAGGAGAATAGGGAAAGTTAGGACCACTCCGACACCTTGGAAGTCCAGGTACAAAGGGGGGTTACTCATCAGGAGTAGCTCGTCTCAAGCTGGTGAAGAAATCCAAAACCCCTACACGCCTGGTTCGAGTGGTCAGTGGTAGGTTGCTAGGCAAGACTCAGGGATAGAATAATATTTTTAGGGGGGACTGTCAGGGATCATTACTATGTATATTGTCTGAAAAATATTATCCTCACACATATGTATATACATTTCAGTTCTTTGTGTAATATACTGATATATATAACAAGTTCTTTGTTCATGTCGGACACACCTATGGAAGACACCGCCCCCTGGAATGCAAAGAGGAGTGTGCAGAAGAATGTAAAGGAAGACTTACAGCAGAAGAGCCAATGGGATTCAAGCAAGTCCCACATCTATAGGGAGGGGCATGTGTCTTCTTTGTGTGTGTTTCTTTGTTCTGAATAAAGTTCTGTTCCTCCTGGCTGACATTGAAGCTGTACCTCAGACATTTGTGTGGTGTACTTCTCTCCAGGCATGCCTTCAGCTTTCAATTTACAGAGGTGGTTATTCGGTGTGAAATACGGACCTGACAGCTGCAATACTGTGAATCGCCACTACATCCGTGTTGACGATTCACAGTGAGCAAGTAGAAATGAAGAGGAAGCAGCGCTCGGACCGACCCATAAACTATTGATGGCCTATCCTGAGGATAGGCCATCAATTTTTAGGGACTGGAAAACCCCTTTAAAAGGAACCTTTTAGCACACTCCTGCTGCTCTAACAATGGACACAAGCCAGTGCTAAATCTATGAATTCTCTTATATGACGCAGCACTTTAGAGTAACACGTAGTTTAGTTTAATCACCTGTCACTGTATCATACTGCCGCAGTTAGGGCAACATTAACAGGCCGACAGGTTCACATAAACAAAATAGAAGATACAAGATTTTTTTGGTACAATCTTAACCCCTTCCCTCTTTGGCCACTTTTGACCTTCCTGAGAGAGCCTCATTTTTCAAATCTGACATGTTTCACTTTATGTGGTAATAACTCCGGAATGCTTTCACCTATCCGAGCGATTCTGAGATTGTTTTCTCGTGACACATTGGACTTTATGTTACTGGCAAAATTTGCCCGATACATTCAGTATTTAATTGTGAAAAACACCAAAATTTAGCAAAAAATTGCAAAAATTAGCATTGTCCCATATGTCTACTTTAGTTTGGCAGCGTTTTTTGAACATCATTTTATTTTTCTAGGACGTTACAAGGCTTAGAACTTTAGCAGCAATTTCTCACATTTTCAAGAAAATTTCAAAATGCTATTTTTACAGGGGCCAGTTCAGTTGTGAAGTGGCTTTGAGGTCCTTATATATTAGAAACCCCCAATAAGTCACCCCATTTTAAAAACTGCACCCCTCAAAGTATTCAAAACAGCATTTAGAAAGTTTCTTAACCCTTTAGACATTGCGCAGGAATTAAGGCAAAGTAGAGGTGAAATTTACAAAGTTCATTATTTTTTTCAAGAAATTCATTTTGAATCCATTTTTTTTGTACCACAGAAGGTTTTACCAGAGAAATGCAACTCAATATTTATTGCCCAGGTTCTGCAGTTTTAGGAAATATCCCACATGTGGCTCTAGTGTGCTACTGGACTGAAGCACCGGCCTCAGAACAAAGGAGCACCTAGTGGATTTTGGGCCTCCTTTTTATTAGAATATATTTTAGGCACCATGTCAGCTTTGAACAGGTCTTGTGGAACTAAAACAGTGGAAACCCCCCAAAAGTGACCCCATTTGGGAAACTACACCCCTCGAGGAATTTATTTAGGGGTGTAGCAAGCATTTTGACTCGCCAGTTTTTTTTGCAAAAATTTTTGGAACTAGGCCATGAAAATGAAAATCTAAATTTTTTTCAAATAAAATGTAGGTTTAGCTAATTTTGTTTCATTTCCAAAAGAACTAAAGTAGAAAAAACACCACAACATTTGTAGAGCAATTTCTCCCGAGTAAAACAATACCCCCCATGTGGTAATAAACGGTTGTTTGGACACACGGCAGGGCTTAGAAGGGAAAGAGCGTCATTTGGCTCTTGGAGCTCAAATTTAGCAGGAATGGTTTGTGGAGGCCATGTCGCATTTTCAAAGCCCCCGAGGGGACAAAACAGTAAAAACCCCCAACAAGTGACACCATTTTGGAAACTATACCCCTTGAGGAAATTATCTAGGGGTATAGTGAGAATTTTGACCCCACAAGTTTCTTGCAGAAATTTTTGGAAGTAGGCTGTGAAAATGAAAATCTACATTTTTTCAAATAAAATGTAGGTTTAGCTAATTTTTTTTCATTTCCACAAGGACTAAAGGAGAAAAAGCACCATAAAATTTGTAAAGAAATTTCTCCCGAGTAAAACAGTACCCCACATGTGGTAATAAACGGCTATTTGGACACACGGCGAGGCTGAGAAGGGAAAGAGCGCCATTTGGCTTTTGGAACTCAAATTTAGCAGGAATGGTTTGCGGAGGCCATGTCGTATTTGCAAAGCCCCTGAGGGGACAAAACAGTGGAAACCCCCAACAAGTGACCCCATTTTTGAAACTACACCCCATGCGGAAATTATCTAGGGGTACAGTGAGCAGTTTGACCCCACAGGTGTTTTACAGAACTTATTGGAAGTAGGCCGTAAAAATGAAAATCTACATTTTTTCAAAGAAAATGTAGGTTTAGGTATTTTTTTTTCATTTTCACAAGGACTGAAGGAGAAAAAGCACCGTAAAATTTGTAAAGCAACTTCTCCCGAGTAAAACAATACCCCACATGTGGTCACAAACATCTGTTTGGACACACGGTAGGGCTCAGAATGGAACTAGCACCATTTGGATTTTGGAATGGCTTCTGGGCGCCATGTCACATTTGCTGAGCCCCTGTAGTACTAGTACAGTGGAAACACCCCAAAAGTGACTCCATTTGGGAAACTGCACCCCCTAAGGAATCATCTAGGGGTATAGTGAAAATTTTGATCCCAAAGGTTTTTTGCTGAATTAATTAGAATTAAGCCATGAAAATGAAAAATATTTTTTTTTTTCCAACAAGATATAGTTTTAGTTTAACATTTTTCATTTTTACAAGGAATAGAGAAGAAAAAGCACCCCAACATTTGTAAAGTAATTTCTCCCGAGTACGGTAACACCCCATATGTGGTTATAATCGGCTGTTTACGTATATGGGAGCGTTCAGAAAAAAATGAGCGGTATTTATCTTTTGGAGCGTAGATTTTGCTGGAATAGTTTGCGGACGCCATGTTGCATTTGCAAAACCACTGATGTACCAAACAAAAGTGACCCCGTTTTAGAAACTACACCCCTAAAGGCATTTATCAAGGGGTGTAGTGAGAATTTAGACTCTACAGGTGTTTTTCAGAAATGAATATGCCGTGGATGGTGCAAAGCGAAAATTGCAATTTCACCACTGATCTGCCCATTCACCGCACAATATGTTGTGCCCCTAGAGAATCTTGCCCCATAAATTGTTAAGCGGGTTCTCCCGGGTATGGTAATGCCTTACTTGTGGACATAAATTACTGTTTGGGCACACTGTAGGGCTAAGAAGGGAAAGACCGCCATTTTGAGCATGGATTTTGCTTGGTAATAGTTCTGTTTGGGATTTTGCTGGTATTTCCGTTTATAATGTGGGGACATATGTAATCTGTGCGGAGAACATCAGGATATATGTAATCTGTGCGGAGTACATAAGGATATATGTAATCTGTGCGGAGTACATCAGGATATATGTAATCTGTGCGGAGAACATCAGGGGTATATGTAATCTGTGCGGAGTACATCAGGGTATATGTAATCTGTGCGGAGTACATCAGAGTATATGTAATCTGTGCGGAGAACATCAGGGCATAATAAGAGGGTATAATAATGGGGTAAATAATACAATTATCCATAGATGTGTGTTACGATGTGAAGCGATCCGTTATGCGCAGGCCGGTGTCACACTGATAAACGGTTTTCTTTCTTATCCCCCTTCTGTAACGCTCTGCACCTTTTGGGGACTTTTTCTCCTTCGTAGTTTGGGAAATATTGCTGGGAAAGTTTTGCGCTGGTATAATACGGGCACCCTCGCTTCCAGCCGATGTGCCATGTCCCTTCCCTTTCCAAGTTCCTAAATACTAGGACCCTGAAACTGAAGGAATGTTCCCCTCCGGCCTGCGCATTGAGATGTTTTTTCATCACCGCATTACTAGTGCCATAACTTTTTTATTTTTCAGTTGATTGAGCGGTGTGCGGGCTTGTTTTTTGTGAGACGGGCTGTAGATTTTATTGGTACCATTTTGGAACACATACGACTTTTTGATCACTTTTTATTTAATTTTTTTGTAAAGGAAATTACCAAAAACAAGCAATTCTGGAATAGTTTTTTTATTGTTTTTTTTTTCGGCATCCACAGTGCGCCCTAAATTACATGTTAGCTTTATTCTGCGGGTCGATACAATTACGGCGATACCACATTTATATCGTTTTTTTTATGTATTGCAGCTTTTGCACAATAAAATCTCTTTTTTTATAAAATAATTTGTTTTCTGTGTCGCCATATTCTAAGACCCATAACTTTTTTATTTTTGCGTGCACAAAGCGGTGTCAGGGATTATTTTTTGCGGGACGGATTGTCGTTTTTATTAGTACTATTTTGGAGTAAATGTAACTTTTTGATCACTTTTTATAGCATTTTTTGGAAGGAGATGTGACCTAAAAACAAAGATTCTGGCGTTGTTTTTCATGTTTTTTTTTTTACGCCGTTCACCGTGTGGGATAAATTACATAATAGTTTCGTAGTTTGGGTCGTTACGTACGCGGCGATACCAATTATGTATAGTTTTTTTTATGTATTGCGGCTTTTGCACAATAAAATCACTTTTCTTATAAAATGATTTGTTTTCTGTGTCGACATATTCTAAGACCCATAACTTTTTTATTTTTGCGTGCACAAAGCGGTGTCAGGGATTATTTTTTGCGGGACGGATTGTCGTTTTTATTAGTACTATTTTGGAGTAAATGTGACTTTTTGATCACTTTTTATAGCATTTTTTGGAAGGAGATGTGACCTAAAAACAAAAGATTCTGGCGTTGTTTTTTATGGTTTTTTTTTTACGACGTTCACCGTGCGGGATAAATGACATAATAGTTTTGTAGTTTGGGTCGTTACGGACGCGGCGATACCAATTGTTTATAGTTTTTTTAATTTTTTACCTTTTTTCCCATAATAAAAGACTTACTATGGGGAAAAAGTCAGTTTAGCTTTATTTTTATTTGAAATGTGTGTGTTTTTATTGTTTTACCACATTTTTATTAACTTTTTTTAACTTTTTTTACGTGTCCCACTAGGGGACATGAGGGCCTGATGCCCCGATCGCTACTCTAATACACTGCACTACATACGTAGTGCAGTGTATTAGCGCTGTCAGTTATTCACTGACAGCAAGCCTATGAGGACGCGCCGCAGGCGGGTCCTCATCGGCTCCCGTACAAGGCAGTCTCGGACGCCATTTTCTGGCGTCCGATTGCCACAGCAACCCAGCGATTGCGTCACTGGGTTGCCGGTCGGGTTAAAACCTATTGAGCGCAGCATCTGAGGGGTTAATCTGCCGGATCGGAGAATAGCTCCGGTCCTGGCAGTTACAGGAGGGTGCCAGCTGTATAATACAGCTGTCACCCCGCGGTGATGGTGCCGGCTCTGCTTCTGAGCCCGCACCATCACTGCGCCGTAACTGTACTGCGCTTTGCGGGAACACCTTCCCGGCAGCGCCGTATATATACGGCGGAAGTCGAGAAGGGGTTAAAACCCCATCTATGATCAAAAATAGATGCATAAGAGCAAAGGAGAAAAAGGTTGTTAAAACAGTGGCATAACAATTGCGGTCACAGGGGGGGGGGGTGGGTCGACCTGGAATGGGCGAGCCCCACTTAAAACCGGATCCTCGTATTTAACGAAGAGTTACAGGGGCGGACATACCGCATGTGCAGCCGGTGCAGCTGCACAAGGGCCCCGCGTGGGAAGGGGGCCCGTTCAGTGGCGTAACTACCACAGTAGCAGCCGTAGCAGCTGCTACGGGGCCCGCGGCATGGGGGGGCCCGTGTCGCCCTGACAGGCACATTACATTTTATGTACCAGGCCTGGCGGCACGGGCCCCCTCATGCCTAGTAGCATCACAACACTAGGCATGAGGGGAGGGAGGGGGCGGGGGCCCGGTGATAGCCGCCACACTGCACTACCAATCGGGAGGGAGGGGGCGGGTGCCCGGGCCCGGTGATAGCCGCTACACTGCACTGCCAATCTGGCACAGATGAATAGGACAGGACGGCGATGCTGGTGGTAGGAGGAGCGCTCAGGCAGGGGAGAGGACAGGGGGCGGTGCGACGTAAGACTTCGGGCGGCTGGACAGTACAGTCAGGACTGCCGGAGAACTCATAGGATGAGCGGAGGACAGACACAGGACGAGTGGAGGACGTGCAGACTGCAGAGGACAGGTAGATGAAGTTAAAAAGTTCATGTCAGAAGGGAGAAGTTTTTATGTAGAAAAATCTGCCTCATAATTCCTTCCGGAATTTTGAGGCATATTTTGACCTGCCGGTAGAACACTTCCCGCGTTTTTCATTGCGTTTTTTTGTGGCGTTTTTCGGCCATCGGGCCGTGGGCAGGGAAACGCAGCAAAAAACGCATTTTCTGCCTGCCATTGTTGTCAATGGGAAGTCAGAGACAGAAACGCCCGAAGAAAGGGCATTGCGCTTCTTTTTCCCGCATGCGGTTTTTACTGCTCGCAGGAAAAATTTCATGGATTTCAATGGGAGGCACTTTCTGACGTTTTTCGCGAAAAAAACCTCAGTGTGAACTCCCCCTAACACAGGGGCGTAACTACTGCTATAGCAGCCGTAGCGGCTGCTACGGGGCCGCGGCATGAGGGGGCCCGCGTCACCTGCCGGCACGGGCCCCCACCTTGGCCGGAATCTCCGCTAGCTGCCGCTATGGCTGCTACAGCGCGATGCCACGGAACACTACGGCAGAGCAGGGAGTATCTCCCCGCTCTGCCATTAAACATAAGACATGTATCCCCTATCCACAGGATAGGGGATACGTGTGTGATCGCTGGCATTGATAGGGAGAACGGGGGACCGAAAGTCCCCTGAAGTTCTCCATCACAAACCTCGGACTTCCGGGGTCTGTGTCGGCAGCTCCGTAGAAATGAATGGAGCGCCGGTCACACTTGAGCTGCGCAGACACCGGAAGTCAGAGGTGAGTGATGGAGAACTTCGGGGGACTTTCGGTCCCCCGCTCTCCCTATCAATGCCAGCGATCACACATGTATCCCCTATCCTGTGGATAGGGGATACATGTCTTTTGTCTTTTCACACTGTAGGTCGCATTTTTTTGAGTGATTGGGGGTGTATGGCGTTCCCTACAGGGGGGGGGCTGTATAGCGTTCCCTACAGGGGGGGGCTGTAAGGCGTTCCCTACAGGGGGGGCTGTATAGCGTTCCCTACAGGGGGGGCTGTATAGCGTTCCCTACAGGGGGGTCTGTATGGCGTTCCCTAAAGGGGGGTCTGTATGGCGTTCCCTACAGGGGGGGGCTGTATGACTTTCCCTACAGACCCCCCCTGTAGGGAACGCCATACAGAACCCCTGTAGATAACGCCATACAGACCCCACTGTAGATAACGCCATAAAGTCCCCCCTGTAGATAACACCATACAGCCCCCTGTAGATAACGCCATACAGCCCCCCTGTAGATAACGCCATACAGCCCCCTCTGTAGATAGCGCCATACAGTCCCCCCTGTAGATAGCGCCATACAGTCCCCCCTGTAGATAGCGCCATACAGTCCCCCCTGTAGATAGCGCCATACAGTCCCCCCTGTAGATAGCGCCATACAGTCCCCCCTGTAGATAGCGCCATACAGACCCCCCTGTAGATAGCGCCATACAGACCCCTCTGTAGATAGCGCCATACAGTCCCCCCTGTAGATAACGCCATACAGCCCCCTCTGTTGATAGCGCCATACAGTCCCCCCTGTAGATAACGCCATACAGCCCCCTCTGTAGATATCTTGAGATTCAGTCCTGCTTGATAGGTAACAGTGCAGTAAGCTAAGCATGATAAGATCATCTAAATTATTGCATCTCAGTTGCATGAGTGCTTTGTGTTATATTCAATGATTCAATTTAACCTAAGTCTCTAAATGTGGGCAAAGAAAATAAAAAAACTATACTCACCTCCTCCCTCGCCTCCGTTCACCCGCCGCAGCCCCCATCCTCCTGTCTCGGTCTGTGTTACAAGTGTACAAGGCTGCACTGGTGACGCGCTGCCGATGGCACGTGACCGCTGCTGCCAATAACTCCTCATTGGTGTGCTGCTGAGGACAGTAGTTCCACAGCAAATCGCTGTTGAGGGCATTGATTGGCTGCAGCGGTCATGTGCCATCGACCGCGCGTCACCACAGCAGCTTTGTAAACACAGAAAGGGATAGGGGCTGCGGAGGGGGAACGGAGGCGCCGGAGGAGGTGAGTATAGGTTTTTCATTTTCTTTGCCCACATTTAGGGACTTAGTTTAGATAAGAATTTAACCCGGAAAAAAATGTGTTACTTGTGTTCTAAACTGGTAATAAAATGTACAATATAAATCTTCCTTCATAATTTTTATTAGTAAGGTTTATTTTTATATGCATATATATGTTTAGGTAACTTTGTCGGTATTGGGGGGGGGGGCGGGGGGGCCCTGGCACATTATCTGCACAGGGGCCTTTTGCAGTCTGTGTCCGCCACTGAAGAGTTAGGATGGTGTATGCGGCGTCTTATATAATTTACTAATGCTGCCCGGCCCGATGTGGTAGTGGGCCTTGTGTACCAGGCCATGAAGGCAAGAGGAGCGAGTAGTGGGGAGTATTTTTTTTTATATTTTTATGTTGGTTCTGAGGTCCATGCTTAATGTGGACGAGGCTATTCAAAAGTGTGGCGTGTGGCGCAGCACAATGTCGTTACACCCCTGTGTGTAAATATTATTCTAATTCTCTATGTAACCCATTTATTCATTTTACACTTACCTTTGCAGTCTTCTCTTCTCTTCAGCAGGGGGGCATCAAGCTCACAAGTGCTTACCACACACTGAGGCTGAGCCGCTCTCTCTGCCCTATCCAGACACAGCAGTTGGCGTCGCTGGGACTGCTCTTCAGCGCTTTGGACCTTTAGAAATAATAAAAATTATTACGTGAAAGAAAAAATAAATATATATAAATTTTGTAAAGAGCTTCGTCATTAGTTCTACAGATTTTTAAACTTTAGGGTTAACGCTTATGACGTCGACCGTGACGTCAAGATGTGCTAGATTGCAGCATGAGACCGCTGAGCAACGTAAATACACCCCAGCTAGACGCACACTGGAGCTGCTGCTTACTGGTTAAAAAGCAGCCATTCAGTCCAAAAAAAACAACAAATTAAATACTGCAAAATTATTGATAACTTACCTGCTGGCCTCATTTGCTTCTGGTTCTGCTTACTCATTCCGGTCCCCGTTTTCCAGAATCCAAGATGGCTGGTGCTGTCTCAGACTTGTATATAGAAAGCATTACCTGCAAATCTGAGACATGCACCTTCTTCACTGCTCTTAAAAGGACAAGCACCGATGATGTCAGCGCTGTGTCCATCTCTTCTGACACTTGTTCTGCTGGCTTCTTGACAGGGGTTCCGGCTGCAGCAACATCCTCATTGACAGCGCGTCAGTGGAGGATGGAGCAAGACCACGCCAGGGTTGGCATGAATCATCTTCTATATTTAAAGAGGCTCTGTCACCACATTATAAGTGCCCTATCTCCTACATAATCTGATCAGCCCTGTGATGTAGATAACAACAGTGGTTTTTATTTTGAAAAACGATCATTTTTGACCAAGTTAGGAACAATTTTAAATTTTTGCTAATTAGTTTCTTAATGTCCAACTGGGTGCTTTTTAACTTTTTACCAACTGGGCATTGTAAAGAGAAGTGTATGACGCTGACCAATCAGCGTCATACACTTCTCATCATTCTAGCCCAGCTTCTTTCACTGCACAGCGTGACCTCGCGAGATCACGCTGTGCTGTGAGTAAGTCCCACAGAAACTTTACTGAAGTTGTGGCAGTGTGAATAGACATCGCGTCCTGGCTGGAGGTGATGTCTATTCACTCTCAAGACACTTCGGTAAAGTTAATGTGGGAGTATGTGACAGCACAGCGTGATCTCGCGAGGTCACGCTGTGCAGTGAAAGAAGCTGGGCTAGAACGATGAGAAGTGTATGACGCTGATTGGTCACTGATTGGTCAGCCTCATACACTTCTCTGTACAATGTCCAGTTGGTAAAAAGTTAAAAAGCGCCCAGTTGTCTATTAAGAAACTAATTAGCATAAATCTAAAATTGTTCATAACTTTATCGTTTTTCAAAATAAAAACCACTGTTGTTATCTACATTACAGCGCCAATCAGATTATGTAGGAGAGAGGGCACATATAATGTGGTGACAGAGCCTCTTTAAGTATATCACATTGTATGCTTGTAACGGTCTTATATGTTTTATTGTCTGTTTTTTTTTAAAGGTTTCCGTGTCTTGGACTACGTTGGATTGTCGTGAACTTTACTGAAGTTGTGGCAGCGTGAATAGACATCGCGTCCTGGCTGGAGGTGATGTCTATTCACTCTCAAGACACTTCGGTAAAGTTAATGTGGGAGTATGTGACAGCACAGCGTGATCTCGCGAGGTCACGCTGTGCAGTGAAAGAAGCTGGGCTAGAACGATGAGAAGTGTATGACGCTGATTGGTCACTGATTGGTCAGCCTCATACACTTCTCTGTACAATGTCCAGTTGGTAAAAAGTTAAAAAGCGCCCAGTTGTCTATTAAGAAACTAATTAGCATAAATCTAAAATTGTTCATAACTTTATCGTTTTTCAAAATAAAAACCACTGTTGTTATCTACATTACAGCGCCAATCAGATTATGTAGGAGAGAGGGCACATATAATGTGGTGACAGAGCCTCTTTAAGTATATCACATTGTATGCTTGTAACGGTCTTATATGTTTTATTGTCTGTTTTTTTTTAAAGGTTTCCGTGTCTTGGACTACGTTGGATTGTCGTGGGATCGAATTTTTACCAATAAAATGGTCAAAGCGGGCTGCAGGGGGGGGGGCAGTTTATTTCAATAAAGTGTTTTTTATATTTTTTTCAATTGTGTAACAGAACTAGTAATCAATGTGTCTGACTGACACCTCTCCATTACAATCGCTAGGGCTTGGTGTCAGTCAGAGGTGTGCTATGTCCACCTTTGGCTGACACTAATCCCTCTAATTAACTCATTACCCAACGCACAAGGGGTACTGGAAAGAGGCGAGAACCATCGGGAGTGGCCCAACCAACGTAATGGGCAGCCGCAGGCTTGTGTTATTAGGATGGGAGGGGACCAAGAGCTATGGACCTTCCAATCCGGATAATCAGACTGCAGCTATTGATTTTCTCCATGTTTTTTTTTTTTATATATATTTTTGTATTTATAGCATAGTGTAATGCTTTTCTTAAAAAAAATATAAATAATTAAACAAAAAAACATGTGGGGTCCTCCTATTTCTCTATCCAGCCAAGAAAAACCAACAACCGCAGTTTGAAATTCTTAGGATGGGAAGGTCCATGGCTATTGGTTCCCTCCCATCCTAAAAACACCAACCTGTGGCCGTCCCAGGGGCCACCCAATAGTCCTCGGATCTTCCCAGTACCCCTGGTGTGTTGGGTACTGGGGAAAAGGGGTTGGTGTCAGCCAAAAGTGGACATAGCACACCTCTGGCTGATGCCAAAACCTAGGAATTGTAATGGAGAGGTGTCAGTCAGACACCTCGATTACTAGTTCTGTTATACAGTGGAAAAATGTATAAAAAATACTTTATTGAAATAAACTGCGCCCCCCTACAGCCCGCTTTGATAATTTTATTGGTAAAAATTCGATCCCACGACGATCTGACGTAGTCCAGATACTGAAACCAGTAAAAAAACACAGACAATAAAACATATAAGACCGTTACAAGCATACAATGTGAAATACTTACAGAAGATGATTCATGCCAACCCTGGCGCTGTCAGTGAGGATGTTGCTGCAGACGGAACACCTTTCAAGAAGCCAGACATGTCAGAAAAGATGGACACAGAGATTCCGAGAGCAGTAATGTAGGTGGGGGGCATGTCTCAGACTAGCAGGCAATGCTTTCTATATGCAAGTCTGAGACAGTAGCAGCCATCTTGGATCCCGCACAACTGGGACCAGAACGAGGGAACGGAGCGGCAAGCAAGAAAGTGAGGCCAGCAGGTGGGCTAACAATAATTTTACAGTTTAATTGTTTTTTTTTTTGCGTTCATAAGAACAAGGGTCTCAAATCCCAAGATCCTCCTCACTGCACCCCCCACAGTGAGGGGGACATTGAATTGAGCGGCGGTCAAGCGTGCACACTTCCATTTCATTCAAAGTGTATGAAGGAAACAGCAGAGTACATGCTTGACCGCCACTCCGTACAAGCTCCGCCTGCATGGGAGTGCGAGTTTTATTTTACTCAAAATGCCAAAAATGTTAGGCAGGGTTCACATCTGCGTTCAGCTTTCCGTTATTCTCCTCTGTCAGAGCAGAGCAACGGAAAAATAAGAAGCCCCTGTTCCGCTGCACAACGGACAACACCTGCCGCCAACTAAATTCATGGGTTTTGTCGGATTTCCGTTGGGGTGTCGGTTGTTTTAACGAAAACAATAGTGCAGCATGCTGCACTATTGTATCCGGTATTCTCTATCAGATATGCAACGGAGCCTCCAACGCAGCTGTGAATAAGGCCTAACACAAAAGTTTTGTATTTTTTTTAAGCTGGCTCACAAAAAAAAATAATTCCAAATTCTACTGGACCAACTGCCTATTTAGAGACAGGCAGCAGCTCCAGGAGCGACATCACAAGGAACACACTAGGCGGATATGCTGAGTAATACTACACAGCTTATCTGCCCCGGTAGCTGCAGGGAATTCCGCCCGCAAAAGCGCACCAAATAGTGGCGCAGGTTTCGTGAGGCATGTCCGCTGCGGAAATCCTGCAGGTAATAAAAAAAGTTTAGACTTGCCCCGGCCATAGTTTAGGCGACGTGTCTTTCTCTTCTGAACGTAGCCCAGCCTCCTGGGATGACGCGTTAGACCATGTGACCGCTGCAGCAGTCACATAGGATGAAACATCATGACAGGAGGCCGGGCTGCGCTAAGAATAGAGGATATCGCGTCACCAGGACTACGGCCGGGGCAAGTCTAAACTTTTTTATAAATGTAAAAAAATACCTTTTTTTTTTCTCATTTGTGATTTTTGCGGCAGAACCGCAGCATTTCCGCAACAGAGGAGCAGCGATTCCACAGAATACATTGACATGCTGCGGCTTAAAAAAACACACTGCAGGTCAATTTTATTTGCAGCGTGTGGATGAGATTTGTTCAACTGTAACTGTAATACGCTGCGGATTTTCCGCAATAAAATGTGTTGCATAAAATCCACAGAGTTCATGCCTAGTGTGTTCCTACCCTAACAATAAGGCCCAGTTCACAGAGTTTTTGGGCCTTGATATTGACTTGGACACTGCGTCGGAATCAGCACCAAAAAACTTCCAAAACCGCCTCCCATTGATTTAATCTGCAATCAATGGGAGCCAGTCGCGGAAAAAATAAAAAGCAGCATGTCCTTTCTTGCCGCGGTTCTGCCTCTGACCTCCTATTGAAATCAATGGGAGGCAAAAAAAGGCTTTTTTCGCTGCGTTTTTTGTCTGCTGTCCTCAATCGCTGCGGGCAAAAAATGCAGCAAAAAACGCGGCAAGATAGTGTGGGCAGGTCAAAATCTGCCTCAAAATTCTTTAAGGAATTTTGAGGCAGATTTTTCCTGCCCGCAAAAAACTCTGTGTGAACAAGGCCATACATAATCAGCACTTTCAGACACCCGCGGGAGCGCGTGGTTGCGCGCGTCCGTCCGCGGGTGCGCGTGCGGCCGTTCGTGGGTGCGCGAGCGGGCGGTGTTTGACGGCCCAATGACGAGAGGGGGGGGGGGCCCGCAGCTCACGACATTCTTTTGGTGAAAAGAACGGGCCCCATTGCAGGGGCCTGTTTTTTTCTACCAAAGGCAAGTCGCGGCAGTTGCCGGGCCCCCCTTTCAATTAGGTTTGGTCGGGCCCCTTACAGCAGTACCCCTAATACCCCCCTGATGGCTTCCCTGAGGGTATATGTAAGCGGTGCGGAGTACATGAGGGTATATGTAAGCTGTGAGGAGTACATCAGGATATATGTAAACTGTGAGGAGTACATCAGGGTATATGTAAGCTGTGCGGAGTACATCAGGGTATATGTAAGCTGTGCGGAGTACATCAGGGTATATGTAAGCTGTGAGGAGTACATCAGGGTATATGTAAGCTGTGAGGAGTACACCAGGGTATATGTAAGCTGTGAGGAGTACATCAGGGTATATGAAAGCTGTGCGGAGTACATCAGGGTATATGTAAGCTGTGAGGAGTACATCAGGATATATATAAACTGTGAGGAGTACATCAGGGTATATGTAATCTGCGGAGTACATCAGGGTATATGTAAGCTGTGCGGAGTACATCATGACTTGGATAAGTAGAGTCGAGTGATCAGTAATTATTCCTTACCCCTTAAGAATAATAACACACGACACCAAGTTTGGATTTTAATGGCCACAGCAGCCGTTTATTATAAATTTTATAAAATTTGAAATTTTATAACCAAAACTTTAAATAACCTAGAATTCCCAAACATTGGAAATTCTACCAGAATACACATACCAAACCCTTAACAGGGTCAATATAAATAACACCTTATAAATTGACCAGGGGAAGCCCTTGAGGTTACCACAACTTATAAAAACGTAGCCATCTGCCACCACCACTTGTTTTTACCTCCAGCCGTAACCCGGCTCGAAGGCACCTTCTTGCAGATGGCTTTTCCATAAAGCACTTCAAAGGGGTAACACCCTAAGAAGCCTTCCACATATTTTTGGGGGACGCATACCCCTGATGCGACCCCCCCACCAGTTTTACTGACCAACCTCAAGGACTCCCCCCGCCAGCCACCGTGACAATGCAAACACCACCAATTATACCAGACAATAACCACCATTCATGACCCATACTTCTCATTCCAAAATCTGTAAAATAAAAAAGGGGCGGGTGGGCGGGACTCCTGTGATGTCTCACCTCCCGCTGTCTCCCTCGCACTGAGGAAAACAGCGGGAAGCCCGAGACCTACTCCCCCTCCCTCCTCCCTTCCAATCCCCTCCCCTTCACTCCCTGCACGTAACCTTAACCCCTTCCTCACCTGTTCCCTCCTATCCTGTCATGGCGGCCTCCCCTCATTTCCTGCAGTCGGCAGTACGGCCGCTTCTTGACTTGGATAAGTAGAGTCGAGTGATCAGTAATTATTCCTTACCCCTTAAGAATAATAACACACAACACCAAGGTTGGATTTTAATGGCCACAGCAGCCGTTTATTATAAATTTTATAAAATTTGAAATTTTATAACCAAAACTTTAAATAACCTAGAATTCCCAAACATTGGAAATTCTACCAGAATACACATACCAAACCCTTAACAGGGTCAATATAAATAACACCTTATAAATTGACCAGGGGAAGCCCTTGAGGTTACCACAACTTATAAAAACGTAGCCATCTGCCACCACCACTTGTTTTTACCTCCAGCCGTAACCCGGCTCGAAGGCACCTTCTTGCAGATGGCTTTTCCATAAAGCACTTCAAAGGGGTAACACCCTAAGAAGCCTTCCACATATTTTTGGGGGACGCATACCCCTGATGCGACCCCCCCGCCAGTTTTACTGACCAACCTCAAGGACTCCCCCCGCCAGCCACCGTGACAATGCAAACACCACCAATTATACCAGACAACCACCATTCATGACCGACACTTCTCATTCCAAAATCTGTAAAATAAAAAAGTGGCGGGTAGGCGGGACTCCTGTGATGTCCCACCTCCCGCTGTCTCCCTCGCACTGAGGAAAACAGCGGGAAGCCCGAGACCTACTCCCCCTCCCTCCTCCCTTCCAATCCCCTCCCCTTCACTCCCTGCACGTAACCTTAACCCCTTCCTCACCTGTTCCCTCCTATCCTGTCATGGCGGCCTCCCCTCATTCCCTGCAGTCGGCAGTACGGCCGCTTCTTGACTTGGATAAGTAGAGTCGAGTGATCAGTAATTATTCCTTACCCCTTAAGAATAATAACACATGACACCAAGGTTGGATTTTAATGGCCACAGCAGCCGTTTATTATAAATTTTATCAAATTTGAAATTTTATAACCAAAACTTTAAATAACCTAGAATTCCCAAACATTGGAAATTCTACCAGAATACACATACCAAACCCTTAACAGGGTCAATATAAATAACACCTTATAAATTGACCAGGGGAAGCAAAGGGGTAACACCCTAAGAAGCCTTCCACATATTTTTGGGGGACGCATACCCCTGATGCGACCCCCCACCAGTTTTACTGACCAACCTCAAGGACTCCCCCCGCCACTGCGACATGGACCTTGACCACCTCAAGGCCGTGAGCTCCTCCACACCAACACACCTCTTTCAATCCCGTCTGCCAGGGCCAAACTCCACAAATCCATCCCCACCTCATTCAAATGCACCCCATCCTGTCTCCAATAACAACCTACCCCCGCTTCCAGATCCCTATGCCTGACCACCACACCTCCATTTCTTGCCACAAATGCAGACACAGCCCTGTTTACTTTTATTCTGGCCTTATTAAGCCTATCCACGGATCGGGCCAAGCGCCACGTCTTTCTGGGTACAATATCTGACCATACTATAATCAGGCCCGGGTGTAATGCCCATAAACACAACAAGTTGTGCTTAATATGCCTCACCAAATCTCGAAAAGGGCGCACACGCAAATCATTCCCCCCAACATGCAAAACTAAAATCTCGGGAACCCGGTCTAGCTGCGTATACACCTGAAATTCCGGTAACACCCTTGACCAAACCATTCCCCGGAAACCCAGCCAATGCAGCATAGCATCCTCCCGCGGAATCCTCAGTTGACGACCATCCGGGCGAACCTCCGCCCGTAATGCGCCCCAGTACACAAAGGAGTGCCCCAGGATACACACCAGCAAAGGACGCGAACCTGTGAAAGAAATAAGCACACACATCTTACAAATCCCATTCGCACTCCATCTTCCACCAGCACAACATACCTCCCAGCAGCCTTTTAACAGTCTGACAGCAAGTGAGGCCGAACATAAGTGCGGAAACGGTTAGACTCCCATCTCCCGATACGCCTGACCCCAGCCTCATCCAACCCCCATCGCACCGCCTCAGTTGCTGCGCCAATACGAAACGAATGGGAAGAATACTCAGCTGACTGCAACCCAATTGCCAGCAAACAGCGTTTAAACACTGCACCAAATTGGACCCTGGATAAAAAGGACCCGTCTTCATGCCGTAATAACGGAACCCCCGTTACCCCCACCTGTACCCCAAAAGCAGACATACACTGTACCGGACACACCGCCGAGCCCCTGATAGCAAATAACACAATTCGCGTCCCCTTACCCGCCGTGTCCGTTTTTGACCTGCGCAGCAATATCTCCACTCTATCGGCAAACAACTCCACATCCTCTTGACTCAGTCCCCCCGCACGCAACCCACTCGGCGACACCAATTCACCCACTCTAAAAGCCCCAAAAAAGGCTAATGAAAAAGCCAAGCAAAACAATCGGACTTCGAAGGCCGAACTGCAAACCACCTCCACTGCCGTCCCTAATAGGCAAAGAATTCGGTAAGAAACTGGCCGCCGCCGATCTACTGACCCTCTTCCCCTGCGAATACCTTTTAAAGCTTGAATCGACAAAAATTCCTTGGTAACGTCTTTTTCGCCATGCAATTTCAAGCCAAATGCCACAGCGGACACAAACTTATTCACTTTAGCTACAGACACACCAGACTCATACGCATCCCCCAACCAATACAAAAAGTCACCCAAACCTCTCAACCAAAGCTCCCATTGAGCCCAGCCAGCCCTATATGCTGCCCACGTAGAACTTGCCAAGGATCGCTCAATCAATGCTCCTGCCGCAGAGAGACCAACTCCCAAAGATGATCCGGGCACACCATACCGATCCGATCCGCTCCCGGCACCAGCTGACGAAAACGATCCCACTGTGAGCGAGAAAGGGCATCAGCAACACAATTTTCAACCCCCGGCACATGCACCTCCACCACCCAAGCATTTAATGACAAACAAACCAGCACCAAATGCCGCAACAGTTGAACCACCGGAGGAGAAGACGCCGAGATGTTATTGATAGCCAACACCACCCCTAGGTTATCACAGTGAAAACAAATCTTCTTGTCCCTGAGCCTATCCCCCAAATGGTCACAGCGACCACGATGGGAAACAGCTCGAGCAGGGCCATGTTCTTTGTCAAACCGTTTTCCACCCAGCTAACCGACCACCCCCCAGCATACCACTGGCCACCACAATAAGCACCAAAACCGCCCCCTCCAGCCGCATCCGTAAATAAGTCCAGATCCACGGAATCGAAAGCCCCAGCCATCCACAAGGACCTGCCGTTGTACTGTCACAAAAACCGATGCCACACTTCCAAGTCGTCCCGATGCTCCCCTCTCAATCTGACAAAGTGACACGGAGCCCCCACACCAGCAGTCGCCGCCGCCAAATGCCTACTGAACACCCTGCCCATAGGCATGATCCGACATGCAAAGTTTAACTTCCCTAACAACGACTGCAGACTACGTAATGTGACCTTTTTAAGCCGAAACAACGCCTGAACCTCCAAACGAAGGGCCACCAACTTATCCTCCGGAAGCCTGCATTCCATTAAAACCGAGTCGATTTCAATGCCCAAAAAACGAATAACCGTAACAGGCCCCTCCGTTTTGTCAGGAGCCAGCGGGACTCCAAACTCCTTCATGACTCCTTGCAATGCAAACAAAATATTCTCGCACACCGCTGATCTGCCTGGGCCAACACACAAAAAATCATCCAGGTAGTGAATAACTGAATTCACACCTGCGACGTCCCTAATTACCCATTCCAAAAATGAACTAAAAGCCTCAAAGTAGGCGCAAGACAGGGAACAACCCATTGGCAAACAACGATCCACAAAAAATTTCTCCTCCCAAAAACAACCTAACAACCGTTGACTCTTGGGATGAACCGGCAGCAACCGAAAAGCCGCCTCAATATCGTTTTTTGCCAACAAAGCACCTGCACCCGCTTCCCGCACCAGCGCCACCGCCTTATCAAATGACGCGTACACCACCGAACACAACACCGGATCAATACCATCATTAACCGATGCACCCCGGGGAAAAGAAAGATGATGTATCAACCGAAACTTGTTCGGCTCACGCTTCGGCACCACACCCAACGGGGAAACAACAAGATCCGACACAGGTGGTTCCACAAAAGGCCCAGCCATGCGACCCAAACCCATTTCTTTACGAAGTTTTTCAGTCACCACCCCCGCATGCTGGTAAGCAGACCGGAGATTCCGACGAGTCACTGGAATATCATAAGGAGGAGAAGGAATTACAAAACCCATGCTAAACCCATCCGCAATCAATTGCGCCCCATCCCTATCCAGATATCTACTTAGAAAGGGGGACATCCTTTCCAGCGTCACCGGCGTCACCCCCTTGACCAGCTGAATCCCCTGTTCCACCTCCCTTCTTGCCTTTTCGCAAACACTTTGACGCACCATGAGATGACCCGCTGCAATGGGAACACACGTGCTTGAACTTGCACGTTGCCCCAAATTTACACTGGCCGTCGTTAAACTGCCAGCAGAAACCGAGTTTTGAACCGGAACCTTGACCGGACTGACCGACCTGCCCTGCAGACCCTCCGTTTCCTGGAAAGGACTGTCCCGGCTTAACCGGAGCCGTCACCCTCAACCACAATGCGATATCCTTCTGATCCCATCTAATGCCGGGCCACACCGCCTTCCGCTGCCGAAATTGTTCATCATAACGCAGCCACGCCATACCGCCATAAGCCCGATGCGCCTCACCGATAGCATCCATATAGCAAAAAAGCGCGGAACAATTTTCCGGCGCCTTTTCCCCAACAACACTAGCCAAGATTGCAAAGGCCTGCAGCCAATTCACAAACGTTTGCGGGATGAGACGATAACGCCGACGTTCCTCCTCTTCCTACTTACTCTCATCCCTCTTCCCTTTATCCAGATTAAATTTTACCAACGGAAGAAGGGAAAATATCTCCACATATTCGTCTTTCCAAATACGCTCCCGAACTTCCTGTTTTAAATGCACCCCCAACGGGCCCACAAAACAGACATACACCTCCCCTCTTGCTCTATCATCCAACCGCACCCTGTCACCCTCTTGAGCCCCGTCTGTCTGCACCGACACAGCCACCGCCCCCGCCGAGCCCGCCACTTGCACCCTATCTTGAGGCTGCACTACCAATGGTGGCGCCGACCAAACCGCAACTGGGGACACCCCGCCGATACCGGGGCCTGCGACCTATCCAATCTGCTGACCAGCTCGCGCAAGCATCCCACTAAGTCATCGAGACCGCTACCACCTCCCCCGGAAGACCCGACGACTGCCCCAGAACCAGCCGCATCCCCCGCGCCACCCAACATGCGCGGAGTAAGAGAAGAGAAAGAAGAAGAGCACCCACCTGGCTGTTCAGGCGCTGTGATCCTGCCAGCCGGGCGAACTTGCACACGCCGATCCTCAACCACGTCTCCTTCATCCGTGTCACCCGTTGTCCGCGACCGCTGCCCGCACCTACAATGCGAACACGGAGATCCCCGACCAGACTGTCCCGAAGGGCCGGCCTCCATAGTAGCCCTGACGCTGATAGGGCCAGCCGCCTGCTGCCCGTTATGCGGTATCCACAGTTCCGACCGCACTCCACAGCCCACCGGACTCGCCATTCTTCCGGACTCAGATCTCGCAGCAGCCAGCCCCCTGATTGGCACTTCACCAGGCAGGGCTGCCAACATCACCGCATCCTGCACCACACCAGATGGGGGGGGTATTGGGGAAGCCAGGAGCCAACCCCCCCTGACCGCCAAGCACCGCCGCGGCTGGGGATTTCTGCCAGGCCGGGACCCCCTAGGGGATGCCGCTCTCCCTGGAGACCGGCCTGCAGCGACCCTGGAGGGGCTTCCCCTGTGCCGCCGTACCCGCGGGATTTCTTCTGGGCTAAGTCTCGCTTGGGGTCGTGCACGCCGTGACCTGCGAGCAGGCACCACCCCCGATGTAACGACCTCGGGCCTGCTCACTCCACTATCCGGAGGGCTGAGCAGCAGAGGGCTGCCTAAATTCAAGTCCATAACAGCAGGGGACGATAGAGAAGAAGCCGCCCCTCCCCCCTCCCTGGACACCGCGCGATGAGAGCGCCGGGGCCCAGCAGCCTGGGGCACAGTCAGCCCCACAAGTCTCGTCACCTGCTCCTCAAACCAGCCGGCATCCTGTTGATCAGCTGCCGCCCGGAGCCGCTCCACAAGCTCACCGAAGGACGCCATCTCCAACGAGCAGGTAAGCACACACACGCTGCTGCTGCTACTCCTGTGATGTCTCACCTCCCGCTGTCTCCCTCGCACTGAGGAAAACAGCGGGAAGCCCGAGACCTACTCCCCCTCCCTCCTCCCTTCCAATCCCCTCCCCTTCACTCCCTGCACGTAACCTTAACCCCTTCCTCACCTGTTCCCTCCTATCCTGTCATGACGGCCTCCCCTCATTCCCTGCAGTCGGCAGTACGGCCGCTTCTGGATATATATAAACTGTGAGGAGTACATCAGGATATATGTAAGCTGTCCGGAGTAAATCAGGGTATATATAAGCTGGGGGGAGTGCATCAGGGTATATGTAAGCTGTGCGGAGTGCATCAGGGTATATGTAAGCTGTGAGGAGCACATCAGGGTATATGTAAGCTGTGAGGAGTACATCAGGATATATATAAACTGTGAGGAGTACATCAGGGTATATGTAAGCTGTGCGGAGTACATCAGGGTATATGTAAGCTGTGAGGAGTACATCAGGATATATATAAACTGTGAGGAGTACATCAGGGGTATATGTAAGCTGGGCGGAGTACATCAGGGTATATGTAATCTGCGGAGTACATCAGGGTATATGTAAACTGTGCGGAGTACATCAGGATATATGTAAGCTGGGCGGAGTACAGCAGGGTATATGTAAACTGGGCGGAGTACATCAGGGTATATGTAAGCTGTGCGGAGTACATCAGGGTATATGTAAGCTGTGCGGAGTACATCAGGGTATATGTAAACTGTGCGGAGTATATCAGGGTATATGTAAGCTGGGCGGAGTACATCAGGGTATATGTAAACTGGGCGGAGTACATCAGGGTATATGTAAGCTGTGCGGAGTACATCAGGATATATGTAAGCTGGGCGGAGTACATCAGGGTATATGTAAACTGGGCGGAGTACATCAGGGCATATGTAAGCTGGGCGGAGTACATCAGGATATATATAAGCTGTGCGGAGTACATCAGGGTATATGTAAGCTGGGCGGAGTACATCAGGGTATATGTAAACTGGGCGGAGTACATCAGGGTATATGTAAGCTGTGCGGAGTACATCAGGATATATGTAAGCTGGGCGGAGTACATCAGGGTATATGTAAACTGGGCGGAGTACATCAGGGCATATGTAAGCTGGGCGGAGTGCATCAGGATATATATAAACTGTGCGGAGTACATCAGGGCATAATAGGGTTATGTAATAATGGGGTGAATGAATAATAAAATTAATAATCCATAGATTGGTGTGGTACGCTTGGAACCAATCCTTTATGCACAGGCCGGGTTTTTTAGGTAATATACAGTACATAATATCTGCGCTCCAGTATTGCCTAATCTTTGACTTCTTCACTAGCCCTATAAGCAGCACAAGGCCCTAAAGTTTCCTCATCTCCGCTGCATCTACGGGGTCCACCTGTGGGGTCTAGCAAATTATGATGGGGGCTTTTTAGTGAAAAACTACTGGACCTAAAATATTAGTCTGGGCCGTTATTTAGCATCATTTTGCTTTATTGCGTTCTGAGAGTCATAACGTGTTATTTTTCCGGTGACAGAGCTGTGTGAGGGCTTGTTTTTTGTGGAACGAGCTATAATTTTTATTGGTTCCATTTTGGGGTACATGCGTTTTTTGTTATCTCTATTTTTTTAATTTTTTGGGAGACGAGGAAACCAAAAAAAAACAGCAATTCTAGCACCGTTTTGTTGTTTTCTTTTTTTTACTGTGTAAAACATCGTGTTAACTTCATTCTGTGGGTTGATACGATTACAGCGACACCAAATTTATATTGTTTTTTTACGTTTTACTACTTTCCCACAATAAAAATACTCTTTTCTAAAAAAAAATATGTTTTAGTGTCGCCATTTTCTGAAAGCCATAACTTTTTTATTTTTCAGTTCATATCAATGTGGGAGGGTTTGTTTTTTGCATAACGAATTGTAGTTTTTGTGGTTACCATTTTGGATACTTGCGACTTTTTGATCACTTTTTATTAAATTCTTTTTAAACAAGATGACCAAAAAAAAAGAAATGCTGTCATTGTTTTTTGTCAATTTTTTTTTACTGTATTCACTGTGTGGTAAAAATAATGTGATATTTTTATTGTTCAGGACGTTCCGAACGCGGCGATACCTATTATGTATAGTTTTTTTCATTTTTATTTTTTTCAATTATAAATGATTTGATCAGGGAATCAGGGCGATTATTGTTTTTATTACTTAAAACTTTTTAGTTATTTATTTATTTTTATTAGACATTTTATTTAACTTTTTTTTCACACTTACTTGGGAACTTGAAGACCTGATCTTCTGATCTCCGGTACAATACACTGCACTACGTATGTCATTCTTGATCTGACAGTTAGGCTGGGTTCACACGAGCATGTTCAGTCCGTAATGGACGGAACGTATTTCGGCCGCAAGTCCCGGACCGAACACACTGCAGGGAGCTGGGCTCCTAGCATTATACTTATGTACGACGCTAGGAGTCCCTGCCTCTCCGTGGAACTACTGTCCGATCCTGAAAACATGATTACAGTACGGGACAGTTGTCCTGCAGCGAGGCAGGGACTCCTAGCATCGTACATAACTATGATGCTAGGAGCCCGGCTCCCTGGAGTGTGTTCGGTCCGGGACCTGCGGCCAAAATATGTTCCGTCCATTACGGACGGAACATGCTCGTGTGAACCCAGCCTTAGGCCAAGCGGCGCGATGACGGCATTGTGCTGCTTGCGTCTATGAAAGGCGCTGATTGGCAGGGCAGAATGACTTGCCCTTTAAGTCAGCACCTTTCAACAACGCAAGCGGAGCGAGGATGTCAGAAGAGAGCAGGTCTGCATTGACACCGGATGGTGCGGGAATGGGATTAAGGTGAGTATGTAAAGTTTTTTTTTTTTATCCTAATAAAAATGTAAGTGACATTATCTACAGGGGGGGCTCTATCTACAGAGGTCGGCTCTATCTACAGGGGGGGCTATATACAGGGGTGGGCTATATATGGAGCACTATAGGGGGAGCTTTATGTGAGGCACTATATACAGGGATGGGCTATATGTGCAGCACTATTTATAGGGTGAGATATATGTAGGGCACTATCTACAGGGGTGGGCTATATGTTGGACACTATATACAGGGGTGGGCTATATCTACAGGGGGGCTATATACAGGGGTAGGCTATATATGGAGGAATATAGGGGGAGCTATATTTGAGGCACTATATACAGGGGTGGGCTGCATGTGAAGCACTATTTATAGCGGGAGATATATGTAGGGCACTATCTACAGGGGTGGGCTATATGTGGAGCACTATCCTCAGTGGGGCTATATGTGGGGCACTATCTACTTGGGGGGCTACATGTGGGGCACTATCTACAGGGGTGGCTATATGTGGGACACTATCTACAGGGGGCTGTATGTGGGGCACTATCTACAGGGGCCCTATGGGGGCCACTATCAACAGGGGGATCTATGTAGGGCACTATCTGCATGGGGCTCTTTGGGGGCATTATCTACAGGGGGCACGGTGTGTGTGTGTGTGTGTGTGTGTGTGGGGGGGGGAGACACTGTGTATAGTGCTATTATAATTAGAGGTGGAGTGTATGGTGCTATTATAATCAGGGACAATGTATGGTGCTATTATAATTAGAAGTACAGTGTATGGTGCTATTATATTTAAGTATATTTCATTGTCTGGCACGGTGGCACCATGATAACTTTATATTTGTTTATAGGTGCAGAAATGTTTGAACAGTGAGAAGCTGAAGACATCTGAGTTGCAATCTGCAGAAATGGGCTGTGGCTGGAAGAAGTCATCATAGAGGTCTTGACCAGATGGAGAAAAAAAGAGAAAAAGAACAACTAGAATCTCAGATCGTCACCGGTGAGTCACTTAATGTAAATGTTTATTCTGTCGCTAATCAGTACTGTAGTCACTGTATGATCTGCAGTGAGATGATGGGTGGTATGATTTTTTTTTGTGAAACAGAAACTCCCAGCATATCCTTATCATTGTTTGGGTCATGCTGGGAGCTGTATACAATTTAGTGCAAACCTATACGGCAGGGGTTGCACTAAATTGAGCTGTATTCGTGCTGGTGCTGTATTTATGTGCTGAGCTTGGTTCTGGGGCTGTATTTATGTACTGAGCTTTGTTCTGGTGTTGTATATATGTACTGAGCTTTGTTCTGGCACTGTATATATGTACTGAGCTTTGTTCTGGCACTGTAAATATGTACTGAGCTTTGTTCTGGTGCTGTATATATGTACTGATCTTGTTTCTGGAGCTGTATATATGTAATGAACTTGTTTCTGCTGTTGTATATATGTACTGAGTTTTGTTCTGGTGCTATAAATATGTAATTAGCTTTGTTCTGGTGTTGTATATATGTAATGAGCTTTGTTCTGGTGCTGTATATAGAACTACAGTATATTGCTTGTAAAATGCACAAATGGCTTTATGCTCGAGTTACATAAAAAAAAATGTGGAAAAAAATGACACCTCATTGTTTGTTAGGGAAAACAAACATGGCGAGGGAGAAGGAGATGCCGGGAAAGAGGTTTGGGGGGGGGGGGGGGGGGGCGGGGCGCGTCAAACTGAATCTTTGCCCCGGGTGCTGGAGAACATAGCTATGCCTCTGTATCTATCTATCTATCTATCTATCTATCTATCTATCTATCTATCTATCTATCTATCTATCTATCCATATGTTTATGCATATGCATGTTCCTAAGTAAAATAAAGAGGAAATGCCTCTTGTATACTCAAGTGATTTTCCCGGAGGAGTTCCTTGTAATATAAGTGGTGAGGATACTTGGTTACTACATCCAGATGCTAACACCCTCCTTTTTCTTTTAAATGTAAATGAAGGTTTGGATTTCGGTCTCGGTGTTGCATTTTTACATATTGACCATACTGACTGCTGAGAAGCTGCGCAGGTTCTTTCTTACTATGTGTGAACGGGGTAATTTTTTATACGTGTTAATTATTTCAATAAAGGACTTTTGGCCTTTTTACTTGCCAGCTGTTGCTTCTATATATGTATCCACATAGGCATGATTCAGATTCCTCTAAATCCCAGCAAGAGAAAGGCAAACATGAGGAGAATGCGTTCACATACATCTAGTGTAGAATAGCTTGGCGGACAAGGATCCTGATGCAAAGTTGGAGTCAGTATAAGCTTGAGAACTATTAACAATGAGCAATTCTTCATGGAACAAAACTATTACAATGAAGAGCCTTTGATCTTTTCTGGCTCCTGTTGCCAATTGAACTTTGTCACCATGCACTGTCATCCACAAGGGAACACTTTTGTGTGGAGCAATCGGCAGCAATTTAGTCTGGCCGGGCTTTGAAGTGCCAACATCACTCAGCCAGCAGTCTTAACCTTCTTTTCCATTTAACCATTTTTGTTTTGGTGTCTTATTTTGGAGTTTTTGCTTTTTTCATATCAAGACAGCCAAGCTAAGATAGAAAAACATCAAAAGCCTGCGGAATAGTGCCCCCCATATCATCAGAGTACAATGTCCACTTCAAAGAAAACTAATTACATGATTGGCTCATTTACACATTTCGAGAAATTGCTGCCAGCAATGTTTGGAATTACTGATTTTTCTTTTTTCCAGATGAGAAACAAAAACGACTGAAACTAATACCTGATAAGATGTCTTATAGACACCTATAGTGGTTGAGTCATCTCCCTGCTCTGAGACCACCTGCTGTGCTGGTGGCGCCACTGAAACAGATGGAGTCTTATGCTTCCCTTTCTTATGAGAAATGGAAAGGATTGTGATGCTACTGATCACAAGCACTAACACTATCTATTATTTATTGGGTCCGTGGTCCATACAAAAAAAGCAAAACTTGATCTACTGGATACAACTACTATGGATTTTATTGTACTGTATTAACTTTGGTTACATAAAAGGAGCTGGTGTTCTGCACTGCTGCCTTATATCATGGGAATCGCACTGTAAAAAAAAGATCTGCCCCTTTCCAGATGTCTTTTACTATTGCATATTTGTCGTACTGATTGGTTTCATATGCTGAAAGGGGTTGTATGGGATTAAAAAAAAGCGCCGCTCTTGTCCATGGGATGTGTCTGGAATTACAGCTCAGACCCAATCGCTTGAAGTAATGTCACACTACATTGATCAAGGTCCCTCTCTATCAATATATAGAGATAATGATTGTGATGTCACAAAAAGGGAGTAAAAAACAGTGATGGATAATAAACACTGTGTCATGGGAAAGGGTTATTGCCCACAGTGATGTCACAATATGGGAATAATGAGAACGGTTATGTCACAATAAAGAGAGAATAAACACGATGATGTCACAACTCGGAGATAATAAACAAAGTGATGTCACAGCACAATGAAAATAAACACAGCATAATAATTTAACCCCTTAATGACCAGCCTATTTTAGACCTTAATGACCAAGCCATTTTTTTACGTTTTTCCATCTTCTCATTCAAAGAGCTATACACTTCTTATTTTTGCGTCGACATAGCTGTATAAGGTCTTGTTTTTTGCGGGACAAGTTGTAATTTTTAATAGCCCCATTTTGGGGTACATAGAATTTATTGATTAACTTTTATTAACTTTTTTTGGGGGGGGGAATAGAAAAAAAACAGCGATTTTGCCACACTTTTTTGCGTCCTAAATTTACGCCGTTTACCGTGTGGTATAAATAACACAATAACTTTATTCAGCGGGTTGTTGCAATTGCAACGATACCAAATTTGTATAGTTTTTGTATGTTTTACTACTTTTACACAGTAAAAACGCTTTTTTTTTTAAATTATTTGTTTTTGTGTCTCCATATTTGAAGATCCGTAACGTTTTTATTTTTTCGCCGATGCAATTGTAGGAGGGCTTTTTTTTTCCGGGACGACTTGTAGTTTTTATCGGTACCATTTTGGAGTAGATGCGACTTTTCGATCAATTTTTATTACATTTTTTTTAAGGCTGGATTCAAAGAAAACAGCAATTTTTGCATGTTTTTTTATTTTATTTTTTACGACGTTCACCGTGCGGGTTAAATGATGTAATAAGTTTATAGTTGGGGTCGTTACGGACGCGGCGATACCAAATATGTGTAACTTTTTTTACTTTATTTTGTTTGTTAATAATAAAGCAGTTTGTAAGGGGGAAAAGGTGTATATATAGTTTTTTCTATATTTTACTACTTTTACAAGTAAAAACCTAAGTGTAAAAAAGAAATTATTTTTTTATTAGTCCCCCTAGTGGACTTCAACCAGCGATTGTCAGATCGCTTGCACGATATACTGCAATACTAATGTATTGCAGTATATCGTGATTCTGACAGGCATCTATTAAGCCCTGCCTCCTGCAGGGCTTAATAGGTGCACAAAGATGGCGGACCTGGGGGCCTTCATTAAGCCCCCGGCAGCCATGGCAACCATCGCCCCCCCCCCCGCGATTGCGTTGTGGGGGTGCGCAATGAGCTGTTAGAAGGGGTAGCCCCCCTCTTTCTAACTATTTAAATGCTGCGGTCGCTATTGACCGCAGCATTTAACGAGTTAAACGAGCGGGATCACGCTCGAGCGCGATGACGCTCGTTACTCTGGAGTGTCGGCTGTAACATACAGCCGACACCAGCATCATACGGAGCGGGTTCACTCAGTGAGCCCGCTCCATACTTCCCCTACCCGACTTTGGCGTATGGATAAGTCAAATGTCGGGAAGGGGTTAAGGCTTCGTTGACATTTGCGTCGGGACTCCCTTCATGGGTTCCGTTGGAGCTTTCCGTCAGGGGAACCAATGAATGGAATCCAAACGGAAACATATGGTTTTCGTTTGCATTACCATTGATTTCAATGGTGACGGATCCGGTGCAAATGGTTTCCGTTGTGTAAGGGTTCCGTCGTTTTGACGGAATCAATACCGTAGTCGACTGCGCTATTGTCCAAACTACGGAACCCTTACACAACGGTGTCAAACGAAAACTATTTGCACCGGATCCATCACTATTGAAATCAATGGTGATGCAAACTGAAACCTATGGTTTACAGTTGTTTTAGTTTGGATTCCATTTATGGTTCCCATGACAGAAAGATCCGAACGGAGTCCTGACCCAGATGTGAATGAAGCCTAAAGGTTCTCCAACTGAATAAATAAAGCATGCTGTTTCCCAGTCTATCAGCCAAAATGGAAGACAAGGCCAGACAAGGCCATTTATGTCTGTAAACCAGCAAGGCAGATTTAGTGTTATACTACAATTAGCATTTAATCAGAATTTTTCCACAAACAACAAAAGATGGCTCCCTATCTGACAGATGTCAAAACTTGCAATCCTGGAGACCCATACATGTGTCAATTTGTACATAACCAAAAAAATAACATAATTTGGTATCATCCTTCATTTTGTATTTTCACCATTAAAGGCTGTATACACCTTCAAAAGCAAGGTTTTTATTTTTTATAAAACGGTGTATCACTGGTGGAAAATCGAATGAAATCGATTTGTGCCAGAAATTTATGTCTCTTTATCTGATTTAATTTAAATAAATTTGACTTGAACAACATTTCCTTGGAGACCATGCCCACTTTCCGTGTCACTTTTCAAGTGATGGAAAAAAGTCCCATATTTTACCGCAGATATCGTCCCGTTTGTGAAAAACTGGCATATACTGCTTTGTAAATGTGGGCCATTACACTGATTTGTGAATGGATGCCCTAGCCTATATGTCTGTGTGCCTGATGTTGATACCCAAGCTTCCAAAATTGATCCTGGTCTAAATCTGACCATTCCCCAGATATTCTCTCGGAAACTGTTTTTTCTATGCAGTGTAAAATTATAGTGTAAAAATCTAGTAATAATTCTATATAAATATTTCTGTTGACCCTGATGATCCCCTATAACCTTATAATGTCAAAAAGATAAGTGATCAAATTCAATTTAGTGGATTATTGAGCCCGAAGAGGTGCATACAGAAAATGTAATACTAGTGGCTTACATAGAAGACAGCGGACCCATAGCAATAAAAAAAAAAAATGAGGTCCTTTCAAGTTCTGTTTGACACCACCATACTTGTAACCACCCAGGACAGGAGATCCTGACTCGGGTATATTTTCCACTAACATTGCATCCCTGTGAAGGTACTCACCGCCCATTGAAACGGTAAAGAAACCAACTTAGAATAGCTCCCACTCATAGGTACACACGCACTTGTCTAATAATTCTAACATTTTTTTTTTACATACATTGAAGTAGACCACGGACTATCTGGTATCCAAGAAAAAAAGTTACAAATTTGTGTAAAAACTATACCCTGCTTATCTGCACTTGTCTTCAACCACTCCTCCGTAAATCAGTAGAGATATCATCCTATTCTCCTTTCAGAAGTTTTTTTTGTATGATCAAAAGCACATGTCTATATGTTAACCAAGACCTCAAGTTTTTTCTTGGTAAATAAATCCGTTTCAGTGATGCTATTTACCTCCTACACGAGTCAGAAGGAACCGAGGATCGAAAAAAATCATCTGATGACATAACTGATGTAGAGGTTCAGCTTTTCTTCTTTCATTTACTTATAGTAATTGCCTGTGTTTTATCTATTACTCCATCTTCACAACATTTTAATTAACAAAAAAAAAATTGTTCGGGGGCCAAGCGGGAGGGCTTACTTGCCATGGGCAAGTATGACTGAAAAACCACTTAACAAACCACAAATTTCAGAGCCCGAGCCACATCTGCATTTTATCAGCTTTTTCCGGATAGTGTTACACTAAACAATTGTCTGCAGATCGGTATACAGCTGAGACTTTAAAGTGCAGAATTACTGAAAAAATGCTGCAGATAAAAAAGCAGCACATGTATCCTATCAATGTAATGAATCCAACCTGACGCTAGCGCCATGGTGCTTTAGCTGTAAGTACCCTGTAGAGGAAGGCTTTCATTTAACTCATGAGAGGGAGGCAAGGATAAGAAGACTAAAGGTCACTTCATACCAGCTCTAATCAGCTAACAGAAATACCTTTGGAAATATGAAAAAAAAAAAAAGTTGAAAGCTTAGTGCTCAGAAAACAAGCACAGCAAATTCAGACAAGAGACCATGTCTGATCACACTGAGACCTTCATTTCCTGCAAGAGGCAGGCACAGTGGGTAGCAGGGGTATGATGGACAATGTTCTCAAAACAAGACAAGTGCTGAATTACCTGGAACAATGGATGTATTATGCCATTTTATATTATATTTATATTATATTTGCCGTTTTCACACCTATGTACATATCTGTTGAATACCCAGTAGTGTCACACAAGCAGATAGTTATAGGGAAGGTTGAGGATTGTTTCTAATAATTGGTTCCGAACTTAAAGTTCCTTGTCTTACCATGTGCCATTTATAATACTGGTGCCTCCTTATATGGCAGATACATTTTGGGTTTCCGTCTAGAACCAGGGCCAGGCTGCAACTACTAACTCTGCACCCAATATAGCTTCACCCCATGTCCTATGTAAGGGAATATAAACCATATAAAGTTCTACACAGGGGCATAACTATAGGGGGTTCAGAGATTGTAGTAGCACCTGTACCTGGAACCTAAGGTGACCCTAAAGGTCCCTGTGCCCCATATGAGGAGACCAGTGCTATTAGAGAAGCCCTATAGTTGAGGTGTTTGCATGGGGTCCAGGAGCTGCAAGTTACGCCACTGGCAGGCCATGCGGTTGTTAGGGGGCCCTTGGAGTCAGGGGCCCTTGGACACAAACACCAAGCCTTTCTGTCCTAGGTGGTAAAACCAAGCATAAATATGAGGGGAGCCATCTTTGCCCCTCTCTTCTATGCACTCATTAGTCCAAATTTAAAACTTAACACCAGGAATGATTCTTTAAATGGACAAAGATATCCAGGCATCAGGATATTATTTGTACTCCTAGAATTGGTTTGCTAAGCTTGAGTTTCACAATGGGATTGGGCTATCAATGGGCAAGGCTCTTCACTAGAAATGGGAAAAATGGTTTGCCTGGATTAAAGGCCCTTTTACATGGGTCAATGATCCGGCAGACAAGCACAATTAGGAACGCTCCTGATCGGCCCGTGTAAACATGGCCATAGATCAGCAAATGCTCGTCTCCCCATGTAAACATGGACGTTCTGCCGACAATGAAACTATATGTGCCCGAACAATAGCACTAACGATAGTTCATTCATATATATTATCAATGATTGCTCCATGTGAAGGGAGCTAAACGAGCGCCGATCAACTTGTTATATTGTCGATCGGCATTTGTTACACGCAGAAAATCTGCCCATGTAAGAAGACCCTAAGTCGGAGAATTGATTCACCAAATTTGAGTATTTCTGTAAATGAACAGATTACCCACCAGAAGGATTAGTGGAGAAGTTTTAATGATTCACTCAGATACAGTTAGGTCCAGAATTATTTGGACAGTGACACAAGTTTTGGCATTTTAGCTGTTTACCAAAACATATTGAATATACAGTTATATAATCAATATGGACGTAAAGTGCAGACTCTCAGCTTTATTTTGAGGGTATTTACATACTAATTTGAGGAAGGGTTTAGGAATTACAGCTCTATAATATGTAGCTGCCTCTTTTTCAAGGGTCCAAATGTAATTGGACAATTATCTCACAAGCTATTTAATGGGCTGCATGGGCTATTCCCTCGTTAATCCATCATCAATTAAGCAGGTAAAAGTCTGGAGATGATTCCAGGTGCGGCATTAGCATTTGGAAGCTGTTACTGTGAACCCACAACATGAGGTCAAAGGAGCTCGCAATGCAAGGGAAACAGACCATCGTTAGGCTGAAAAAAATGAAGAAATCCATCAGAGAGATAGCAAAAATCTTAGGAGTGGCCAAATCAACAGTTTGGTACATTCTTGAAAAAAAACAGCGCACTGGTGATCTCATGAACTACAAAAGGCTTGGACAACCCGGGAAGGCAACAGTGGTGGATGATCGCAGAATCCTTTCCAAGGTGAAGAAAAACCCCTTCACAACATCTACCTAAGTGAAGAACACTCTCCTGGTAGTAGGTGTATCAGTATCTAAGTCTACAATAAAAAAAAGGCTTCATGAGAGCAAATACAGAGGATTCACCACAAGGTGCAAACCAATAATCAGCCTCAAAAATAGAAAGGCCAGATTAGACTTTGCCAAACAACATGTAAAGAAGCCGCCCAGTTCTGGAACAGCATGAAACTAAGATCAACTTGTACCAGAATGATGGGAGGAAGTATGGAGAAGGCTTGGAACGGCTCATGATCCAAAGCCACCACATCCTCTGTAAAACATGGTGGAGGCAGTGTGATGGCATGGGTATGCATAGCAGCCAAAGGCACTGGGACACTAGTGTTTATTGATGATGTGACTGAAGACAGAAGCAGCCGGATGAATTCTGAAGTGTTCAGGGATTTACTTTCTGCTCAGATTCAACCAAATGCAGCAAGGTTGATTGGACGTCGCTTCCCAGGACAGATGGACAATGACCCAAAACATCCTGCGAAAGCAACACAGGAGTTTATAAGGCAAAGAAGTGCAATATTCACCAGTCAATCACCAGATCTCAACCCAGTCGAGCTGCATTTCCCTTGCTTAAGACAAAACTTAAGGCAGAAAGACCCACAAACAAGCAACAACTGAAGACAGCGGCAGTAAAGGCCGGGCAAAGCCTCACAAAGGAGGAAACCCAGCGTTTGGTGATGTCCATGGGTTCCAGACTTCAGGCAGTCATTGCCTGCAAAGGATTCTCTACAAAGTATTAAAAAAAAAAACATTTTATTTATGGTAATGTTAATTTGTCAAATTACTTTTGAGCCCCTGAAATGAGGAGGCTGTGTAGAAAAATGATTGCAATTCCTAAATGTTTTACAGGATATTTTTGTTCAACCCCTTGAATTAAATCTGAAAGTCTACACTTCAATTGCATCTGCTCTTTCATTTCAAATCCAATGTGGTGGCATGCAGAGCCCAAATCATGAAGATTGTGTCACTGTCCAAATAATTCTGGACCTAACTGTATATAGGGCTTTTCTCTGATGGATCCCAAAAGAGTGTCCCTTTGGTATCTGTCAGGCAGGTATACTTTGGTATCCTTTTTTTTTAACTGTATAGAAAAGCATAGTCTGCTGCACTTTCCTAGACAGAAGCATTCCATAAAAAATAGTTTTGTTTTTTTTTGTCATGGGAGCCTATTGGTGACGTATTCCACTGTATATAGGGCTGCTTTTCTCTGATGGATTCCAAAAGAGTGTCCCTTTGGCATCTGTCAGGCAGGTATACATTGGTATCCTCTGTATTGGTATAGACTGCTGCCCTTTCCTAGACAGAAGCATTTCGTAAAAAATAGTTTTGTTTTCTTGTCATGGGAGCCTATTGGTGACGTATTGCACTGTATATACAGTGGCATATTCTGTGTCGGAAGGCTTCCATCAGAAGGATACATTGGGAAATACTCCCGACATATACCTCCGATGGAAACCTCGAATGTGATGTGGAGAGGGGCTTAGATGGAGCTAGCTGCATGGTCAACCAACACATCTGGGTAAAACAATAGGGAAAGAAGAGGAAAGTGCCAGGGAAGGAACATTTTATGTACAGGTTGGACAGGCAGTGGTGGAGGGTGAAATTAATGAGGGGTTTATGTTGGGAACTCATGTACATTTTCATTGGGATTTACCCATCAATCCAGCCCAGATGTGTAAATATAGTGTAAAGGTGGATCGCGATACTTCACTCTATAAGGGCAGTGTGCGGACCACTGTCAGCAAGTTACAGGCTGTATGATGGACAGTTCATTAGTAGGGAACACTAACAGTATGGGGGTTCTTAATGGTTTGGCTCAGACAGCCAGAAGGATTGGGTGCTTGGCTAGTGGTTGCCTGGGGAGGGTGGATGGGGGAAGCTGAGACCTGACTGGCTGAAGCAGACTGGCTCAGTTATGGGCAGAGGTGCCCCAGAGTAACAGTGAAGAAATCTGCTAACAGCCCAATGGATGAGGAATATAAGATCAAGATTAAACATGTGCAGGGGAAATCCTTGGCCATCACACCAGCCTTTAAGATCAGTACTTACACTTTTTCGGTAATTATCTTGCATATATATTTTTTCATAGTATTCATAGGGTCCCATAACAAAGTTTGGAATATGACCCCAGTTTACCATGACCAACTTCAACATAAAGAGAGTTCAGTTCCTGTCAAGATTTTGATTATTTTGGTCTTCCCTCTGTCCCCACTGCTCCTCCCACCATGCCATTCTTTCACACATTGTAACAGTTGTCGGCACCTTTAGGGTGTATTCATATGGTGCAGTTTTGCCACGCGACCGGAACCACACCAAAAAAAATAAAATGTTGTTACAGAGATTTGCTGTAATTTCCCAAATTGCGTTAAAAATACCTGCATTTTTCAGTGCGACCACACGGCACATAACACACCGTGTGAATACACCCTTAGGCCAATAGCACACATCGCATGTTATGTGCGGATTTGCCGCGTGTATTTTCCTGTGGCGAATCCGCAGCGTAATACGGTACCAGCAAAGTAAATGAGATGTCAAGTAATCTCATCTACACTAATTCCATTGCGGAAAATTGCAGCATTTACGTTGTGAACTGGCCCTATCTCTGAGTTGAGTTGGGCCTCCTTAGATACTGGACCCCTCAGTAAGGCCTCATGCACACGACCGTAAAAACTCCCGTTATTACGGGTCGTAATTACGACCCGTAATAACGGGCTCATAGACTTCTATTGGCCACGGGTACCTTCCCGTTTTCTTACAGGAAGGTGCCCGTGCCGTTGAAAAAGATAGAACATGTCCTATTTCAGGCTGTAATAACGGCACGGGCAGCCCATAGAAGTCTATGGAGCTCTTGTAATGACGGGTGGCTACATGTGTGCATGTGTTACGATCGGCAGTAACTGTTTCAGCACCCTGGACAGTGAATTCCGATCAGAATATACATCAAGCTGTAAAAAAAAAAAAAGACGTTCATACTTGCCGAGAACTTCCTGCTTCTTCCTCCAGTCCGGTCTCCCGGCCGTTGCCTTGGTGACGCGTCCCTCTCGACATCCGGCCCGACATCCCTGGATGACGTTTCAGCCCATGTGACCGCTGCAGCCAATCACAGGCCAATCACATGCTGCAGCGGTCTCATGGACTGCCGTGTCATCCAGGGATGTCGGGCTGGATGTCAAGAGAGGGACGCGTCACCAAGACAACGGCCGGGTAAGTATGAATTTCTTTTACTTTTACCTCGGAAAGGGTTGCCCATTCTCTCTATCCTGCACTGATAGAGAGAAGGGGCTGCCGATTAGTGCAGTGCAATTTTGCATCGAAAACGTGTCCGTAAATACGGGTGGAATACTGGTGACACCGGAACCGTATTTACGCCAGTATTTACGGGAGGGAAAAAATACGTTTGTGTGCATGAGGCCTAACTTCTATTCCTTCTTCTGGTAGTTATGCCCATACATCGGAGTTTAATAAGATTAATTATGGCACATCAGCATGGTGGCAAGGTTAAAAAAAATGATATATTAAGATCAATGGAGACCTATTGGTCAGTTGGGATAGTTATCAGACATATTGAAATGTTTTTCTTGGCAGGTGATCATTTTTGCTCCACCGAACGCTTGTTGGGTACAAGATGAGAATTTTCCATGCAAGGCAACGTTAGTGAGGTATCACGCTGTTTTTTGGTATATAAACATGAAAAAGCATCTCAATCATAGCCATCAATCTGTTCATATATGTTCCTATAGTGAAAAAAAGTGGAACTTTCTTCACATGGAGCGTTAATCTGTGCAATTTTAGAGCATGAATTAGGGTTACGTTTTGATAATAGGGTGCAGTAGTCTTAAATTGTTCCCGGTTAGTTGGTGTTAGATTATTAGCGGCAATATTTGTTCTAGAAATAATAATAATATATGGGTGTTCTTCTGTTTTATGCTTTTGTCTCATGAGGAGATGCTATCAATCACTAATGATATTGAAAAGGACTTTTGAAACGCTGAGTTATTTGTTGTTTGATGATACAGCCAGTTTGGTCTTCTGCTGTGCTCAGGGTGTAGGAGCTGTGAGAGCAGACTTTCAGTCTACATTCCATCTGTTCTTATTCTACCCAACCTGTTTTCACTTGTTAGATTGCAATTTAGATGATTCGTAGTTCCATGGTCTGCTTCTTTCCATATTGTAAGTACTATAATATTCCACCTTCAATATAATATAAATAGAAACAAATAAAACTCCTAAACTTCTAGGTCTAGGGTTGCACGGTACACGTATGAAACGCACCACCATCACCCTACCGCACAAAGAACAGAACGGAGTACTAGTTGAGGATCAAGACTTTGTTGTAATAATCTGTATCCATTGGTTAAAAAGTATCATTTATTTTAGAAAAATATGTTAATCATATTATTCAAAGGGTTTTCCATCTCCTGGCACCCTGACAATCAGCTGAACTAAGGGGCTGCGGTGCTCCAGAGAAAGCCATGTCCCTTAGGCTATGTTCACACAGGGTATTTTGCCGAGTTTTTTGACGCGGAAACCGCGTCGCAAAACTCGGCAAAAACGGCCCGAGAACGCCTCCCATCAATGGAAGGCATCGGCGTCTTTTTCCCGCGAGCAGTAAAACTGCCTCGCGGGAAAAAGAAGCGACATGCCCTATCTTCGGGCGCTTCCGCCTCTGACCTCCCATTGACTTCAATGGGAGGCAGGAGAAAGCGTATTTCTCGCTGTTTTATGCCCGCGGCGCTCAATGGCCGCGGGCGAAAAACGGCGCGATAATCGCCGCGAAAATCGGCGTGCAGGGAGAGGAATATCTGCCTCAAAGTTCCAAACTGAATTTTGAGGCAGATATTCCTCCCCCAAAATACTCCGTGTGAACATAGCCTTAGGTTGTTACCCAGGCACAGTGTCATGCATATGGTTGTGGCTGTGCCTGGTACTGCAGTGCTCCATTCACTTGATGTGACTGGGCTACTGTACCAGGCACAGCCACAGCTATATGTATGGCGCTCGGTATGGGTAAAATAATGAAGGGGTCCCCACAGATCAAATACTAAAGTCCCAGAGAACCCCTGTAAACATCATGCGTTGTACCACTCGCCATTGCCATAATTTAGTGGTCTCCATAAGTGGCTCTCCAGCTGTTATACGACTACAATTCCCAGCATTCTCTGACTGCTGTTTTGCAACCGCTGGAGAGCCACACTTTGGAGACCACTGGCCCCATTTATAGATTATCTAGAAATATATTAAAGAAGCAAAGTCTTCTGAGAAGAGTATGACCTGTGATTTTTTGCTATGGTAATGCCTCTAGCCAATACCGTAAGTCCAACATTTTTTGGGGGTTTTCTTTGACATTGGTTGCCCTGTCTTAAAGAGACTCTGTCACCACATTATAAGTGTCCTGTCTCCTACATAAGGAGATCGGCGCTGTAATGTAGGTGACAGTAATGCTTTTTATTTAAAAAAACGATCTATTTTCACAACGTTAGGAGCGATTTTGGTTTATGCTAATGAGTTTCTTAATGCCCAAGTGGGCGTATTTTTACTTTCGACCAAGTGGGCGTTGTACAGAGGAGTGTATGACGCTGACCAATCAGCATCATGCACTCCTCTCCATTCATTTAGACAGCAGAATCGTGTTCTTACTAGAACATGATCTGCAGCCACATACACAGCGATTCTGCTTGATTAACATTACTACAGTGTCCTGATAATGAATACACATGACCATCCAGCTTGGATGTCATGTGTACTCAGAATCCTGACACTTCTGAATCTTTTCTGTGAGATTCCAGCAATGGAAACGAAATCTCGCGAGATTACGGAGGTAAACAATATTTTGTTTCCCTTGCTGTAAATCTCACAGAAAAGAGTCAGAAGTGTCAGGATTCTGAATACACATGACGTCCAGGCTGGATGGTCATGTGTATTCATTATCAGGACACTGTGCACACGGCTTTGCTGTTTGCACGAGGCCTAAGAACTTGTCTGGGTTAAACTTTTTTTTTTTTTTTTGATTATAGGACCAATTAAAAAAACTGATCAGTGGAAGCCCTGCTGCTGCTACCACTTGAGCTCAGCTGATATTGCCAGGGGACTCACAATGTATACGACATGGTCCTGGCTGATATGTTTAAAGGCTATGTCCATCTTTGCAACCATTTTTTTTTATTGCTCCACTGTATTTAAAACAAAAAGTCAAATACTCTTGATTTAAAAATACAGTTTTGTGTATACAGTTCCTATGCAGAACTGTGTCTTCATGATTACTGACTACAAACAAACCCTGTGTGTATTCTGATCCTCATGTGTTAATCTTCCATCTGCCCCCTCTTCTTGCTAACAGAGTTAGAAGAAGATTAGCATATGGTGGGACATTTTTAGTTAAGACTATTTGCTAATTTTTCAAATTTTTCATTCTCGAAGCATTCAGTAAAATAAAATAAAAGCCTAAATGTGGACATAGCCTATACAGTTAAACTCTTTAATTATTATTTTTTTGCTAACTTTACACTGGATGTGAAAAACTTTTGTGTATAAGGCTTCGTTCACATCTGCGCTAGGGCTCCGTTCCAACGTTTCATCAGAGCTTTCCGTCGGAACGGAGCCCTGACAGACAATCGGAAACCATAGGTTTCCGTTTCCATCACCATTGATTTCAATGGTGACGGATCCGGTGCCAATGATTTCTGTTTGTATCAGGGTTTTGACGGAATGAACAGCGTAGTCGACTATGGTATTGATTCCGTCAAAACGCCCGGAACCCTTGCACAACGGAGACAAATGGAAACCATTGGTACCGGATCCGTCACCATTGAAATCAATGGTGATGGAAATGGAAACTTACGGTTTCCGATTGTGTCTGTCATGGCTCCGTTCCGACTGAAAGCTCAGACGAAACGTCGGAACGGAGCCCTAGCGCGGATGGGAACGAAGCCTTATTATAACTCTCTCAAACAGTGGTGGTATTTCCCAAAACAAGATCCCAGTGAAAAGTTGGCCTCAGAGACCTTTGTGTAATTGTGTGTACATAAACAAGTACAAATGAAAGACTTGTTGTTTGTTATTGTTGGATGCTACTGTTTGTGCTATCACTTGTGGAGACCTTATCTGGGTCAGCCTGGAGGGAGGTCTTCTTTAGGCCATCTCTGTCTGGAATCATCATTTAAAGGATTTTTTTTTTGGCCAGGTCTGTGTGGTCTCTTACATCAAAGCATGGGGCCTGAATCTAGCAACATTCTTCGTCTGCTATTTTGTAATGTCTTGCAGCAAAATGAGTAGTGAAGCAATAAAAAACATGCAACGCAGATCAGATGGGTTTTAGATTAGAGCTACAGGGTAAGGGTCCTCTTACACGGCCCGACTTGAGCCGTATTTACAAGCGCCAATCAACGAGACAGCTCGTTGATTGGCACCCGTTTGCTCCTTTCACAAGGAGCTATGTATGTCCCCATACATTTCTATCATGTCGGCAGCACATCTCTCTGTTTACACAGGGAGATGTGCTGCCAACAATGATAATATTTATGGCTGCATAAACGATACAATCAGCAGATGAACGAGCGTTTGCTCATTCATTGGGTGATCGTTACCCTGTGAACGCTCGTTTGCCCGATAATTGGCCCGAGTAAAAGGGCCTTAACTGTAGCTCCACTGGCATTTTGGCTTGTCCAGCTGGAGTCATTGTTTCATATTCCTGTTTTCTAGTGACCACCACATCATAATATTATTTAGTCTTAAGGCCACATGCACATGGTGGAGCTGTATGATGCTATACAATAGAGATATTCCCCCCTCGTGCCCTTGTGCCCTGATTGCACCTCCCTGGTGCCACTGGAAGGAAATATTTTTTTGAGCTGTGGTTCCCACCCCACTGGTAGAGTAAATACCCTTTTACACGGGCCAATTATCGTTAACGATCGATCATCTGCTGATTGTATTGTTTTAAAAATGAAAAATATCATCATAAACAGGGAGACGTGCTGCCGACATGATGATAATAATGTATGGGGATGGGCGATCAGAGTAACAACCGCTCGTCCCCATACTAGCGCCTTGTGAAAGGAGCAAACGAGCGCCGATCAACGAGCCATCTCGTTGATCAGTGCTCGTTTACACGGCCAAGGACAGGCTGTGTAAGAGGAACTTAACACTACATTAAACAATGTTTTGCATGTCAACTGATAATTGGATCAATAGAAAGAAGAGGAAAATCTCTGTCCAGGAACAGAATAAGCACGGCCAAAGACATAAACGTTTTTCATAATGAGGATCTGGAATGAGAATTTCTGTGAGTATTGAGATTTCACCAATCCAGTAGACAATCGGGCATGACATAGCTTACAATAGTAATTGATGCATTTACAGAATACTTGTAATGTTTATATTGTTTCAGTTCATTATGGTGTTTGTCAGTAACAGCTGTTGATTATAGATGCATTGCTGTTTTTGTTGCAGTTTTTATCACAATTTTTGATGCTTTGTTTGTAAAAATTACAGTAAAATATGTAAATTAAATTTTTACAAAGCTGCATAAAAATTGGGATAAAATTCACAATAAAAATTAATAGTTGTGAATACATGTTTGGAGGCGCAGATTACGTACATGGGCACGATCTGTGATTATTTCTTGTGTTTTCAAATGTTTTTGTCTAATAAAGTTAATTCTTATTTTTAATATATTTGCAAGTGCTAAAATTGATTTTAGGAGGTTACATGGTTTATTGGCACCCTGTTTTCTTAACTTCTGCATCTAGATCTATCTTGTTTACTATTGCAACTTAAGTTTTCTTATCTGCACGTTTCAGCCTTTAAAAGTGGGGCATAAAATGTAACACTAAAAACAATAATCACTATGTCTATTGTACTAAAATACACATTTTAACTGACGCAAATAACGTTTTGTGACAAGTATGGAACTTTTTAAAAATGTAAAATGCTGTAGCTTTTAATCATCTTTTGGACAAGAAAAAACCTAGGCAGCAATACATAAGAACAATATCTGCTACAATAGGAATTACTTGCCCATGGTTATTTTAAATATCTTTTCATGTGTGTTCCCAAATCTGGCCATACCCTAGTGATTTTACATGGCCATATGGTGAACAACTTGTCAGTAATATTTGAATGACATCTCTCTATGCATACATGGAAAACTCACCACAACAATGCACAGATCGATCTCTTCTTTTTTCTGTTACCCGGGTGGAAGCAGGCAATGTTGAAAAGGTCACAACAGTTGGCAAATGCCCACTGAAGCCAATCTGTCGTTTGTCATATAAAAACTTTCCAATTACGGTATGCCAATGACTGAGTGAAAACATCACGCATCAGATCAACTCTTTCATATATATCTGCCTTCAGTCGGCATCTGTCACGCTCTTTCATGTCACGAAAAGGCTACAAGAGTCTGTAGCAAATGGTCTACATCTGACTTTATGTCTAAAATCTCTCATGTATGGGGAGCTTTAAAACAGACATCGTGACCATGATGTAAAAAATATTGGTCGCATTGGAGGAAAATCTTCCTGTCTATAGTTGACCTCAGACATCAGATAAATAAAAAGCTCAAAATAATAAATCCTATTCCTATAGTATCTGCCGAGATTTCTAAACTTTTTAGCACATTCTATCGTCCCTGATGTCAGACAATCTGTTGAAAATTTTTCATTTGCTGTGTTGGATTTCTTCAGCTAAAACTCGGTTGTATTCTGCACACTGGTGGACAATAACAGAAGAGAGTCCCTCTACAAATATAATATGTGAGCTTTTTATTTATGCTAGAAGTAATTGTAAAACATCGATGGGAATGAGTGTAGCCCCTTACATGTCATCTTAAAGGTGTCAGTGGGCCAGAAGTTTCACTTAAAGCTTGGACTTCAGTGCAAAATCTGTAACAGGGCCCCCAACTTACCAACGTTTATAATACTGGTGTCTTCTTATGTGACAGAAAGGCATTTTTTCCCCCTCAGGCACTAGAGTCTGGGTGTGAACCTATTTCTACACCCCTGGAGGGCCCTGAGCAGCTGCACAGGTTGTACATATGGTATGTCCGCCGCTAACCCTGAAGTATGTTTTAGGCTACATTCACACGAACGTGGCCAACCTCGGACAGGAAAAAAACTGCAGTTTTTCACGTCCGAGGTGAACCCATGTGAGACGCGTTATCACGCATAGACTGGAGACTAAGAGGGATGCGTGAAAACGCAAGAAAATAGGAGATGTCCTATTTTTCCACTGACCCTTTACACACTCCGTTGAAACAACGGTCATGTGAATAGCCCCATTGAAATACATGGGTCTGTGTGACGGCGGTTGTTTTAACGTCGGTCAAACGAACGAGATACACGCTCGTCTGATAAGCCCTTGTCAATGGGAGGTCAGAGATGGAAATGCCCGAAGAAAGGGCATGACGCTTCTTTTTCCCTCAGCCTCTGTTTGAAATCAATGGGAGGCGTTTTCAGACATTTTTTGGCACTGTTTCCTATGCAGTTTCCACGTCAAAAAATGTGCCAAAAAAGCCTTAGAGTCCTTTTACACCGCAAAACTTTGGTCGTAAAAACAAGCGCCGATCAACGAGACAGGTCATTGATCGGGCGCTCGTTTGCTCCTTTCACAAGGAGCTATGCTCAGTAATGTATGGCGACAAGCGATCATTACTACGATCGCTCTTCCCCATACATTTTATACCATGTTGCCCACAATGATAATATTTCCTACTGCATAAACGATACAATCAGTCGATGAACGAGCATTTGCTCGTTCATTGGCTGATCATTGCCCTTTTCACACAGGGCAATGATCGGAAACGAGCGTTCATATGAAAACTCGTTTGCCTGATTATTGGCTCGTGTAAAATGCCCTTCGTAACCGTACTGGGAAATCTTGGTGGTGTGTTGTAACAGATGATAAGAGATGAGAGCTGGCTGCAATAATGTTATTCAACCAGATCACAAACACATAAACATTTCTAAATGTTTGTTTTAAAGCCAATGTCTCCAAAGAAACAAGACGCTTTGAAGACGTAACAGATTCACGTTATCTGTCTGCAGATAAGATGCTTTTTAAACTGTTCAACATAAATGTCAATTGCTCATTCACATCTTATCTAAAATGTGGTGTTTGATCAATAATGGCAGAACAATTTGTTGGAGGAGATTAAGGGTGAAGAGCCATAATTAGGAGATAACTTTCAGATCAGGCTGACTCTAAGGAGTTATTATCTTTTTCCCTTTTAGGGGAAGTGATTGTTTCAATGTACTCAAACATAGGCAGGACCATCCTATCTATTGCAGGAGGAGGGGAAGGCCAGGGGCAAAAACCCACCCTACTCTAATGGGTGAAAAGTTCTCATTGTCTGACTTTGTTGGCATTTGCGGCCGTATACGATCCGCAATTGCGGAGCAGCAATTGCGGATAGTATAAAACACATGTTAACCTATGGGCCAATGCACACGACCCTGGCTTCCACAGTCCGTGCATTGCCCAGAGCCCGCGAAAAAAATAAGACGTCATTATACGGTCCGCATTTGCGGTCCGGGCTCATTGAAATCAATGCACATTTTGTGCGTGCATGTTCGGTGAATGCGGACGGCCGGCGGATGACACTCCATAGCCCGTCCGTGCCATAATAACGAACCGTGCATACAGCTACGGCTGTGTGCATGAGGCCTAAGGGCCCATTCACATGAACGTGAATCTCGTCCGTGTGCTGTGCGTTGAAACAACGCACAGCACACGGCCCCTTTGATATCAATGGGGCTATTCAGATATGCATGAGTTTCCATGCAGCGAGAGTCCGTTGCGTAAAACTCACTGCATGTCCTATATTGGTACATTTTCACGCGCTTAGCCGCCCATTGAAGTCAATGGGTGTGTGAAAACCACGGACAGCAGATGGATTCACATCCATGTTCTGTCCGTGTTTTACGCATCAAATACATTTAAAACATTTAAAAAAATAAAAATAAGTGCTTGCGTGTGCATGAAAAACACATGCCACACACAAAGCACACTGATGCAAAAGGCAACGCACACGGACTGATTTACACGTGTTTTTACGTGTGTAGATCTGTCACGCTCGTGTGCATGAGGCCTAAGGCGGGATTCACACGACCGGGTCGCGTCCGAGCCCGAATGCCGGCCGGTAAAATCGGCCATCCTGCCCGGCCGGTTTGCATAAAGTTATGCATCCGTGCCGGGCCGGGCAGATCCGGACAGTGACATCAGCGGCAACTCCTGAAGGGGAATCCCCATGTGTTCGGGGATTCCGCTTCAGGAGTTTCCCCTGATGTCACTGCCCAGATATGGACAGAGACATCAAGCGCTCTGTCCAGGAGCGGAATCCCCGAACACACGGAGCTAAAGTGCGGCTAGCGCATAGCAGAGCGGGGAGATACCTCCCCGCTCTGCTATAGTGGCGTCGCTACAGTAGTAGCAGCAGCAGCTGCTGCTGCAGCTGCTAGCGGCGCCATCAAAGGTGTCGCCGGGCCAGGGCGCTTTTAAAACAAGCAGGAGAAGGGAGCCAGCGCAGCGCTCCCTTCCACCTGCTGTACACCCCGGCCCTGCCACACCGTGTACAGCGATGCCATTCGTCAGAATGGCATCAACTCCTCCTCCTCACATGCACTCTGCGCTGTGAGGAGGAGGAGATAGAGCGCAAGAGCCGGAAAACCCGGCCGTCACTCGGGACACATCCCGGTGATGGCCGGGTATTACCCGGCCCCATAGACTTCTATGGGAGCCGGGCGGGCGGGTACCCGGGCGAAAATAGAGCATGTCCTATTTTTTGACGGGCGGTTTTCCCGGCCGTCAAAAAATCAGTCGTGTGAATAGCCCCATTAGGGGTCTATTATTCCAAATGCAGCTGGGTGCCGGCCGATTTATGAACGGCCGGCACCGGGCCGGGAAACCCTGCCGTGTGAATGAGGCCTAAGCTCTTCCAAAATCATCCAAATATTATAAGATCTGCATAGAGATACAGTTTACGGATACTAATTTTAAGTGATGTTATAGTTTCAAACTTCAGTGACATTTTACAGTAAAAATATTCTAGTCCATATAGTAATTCAACTTGTATTTTTATTATGGATGGATGGATGAATAAATGAACTAATGAAACAATGAATGTAGGCATTCTGTGGGGTTACACAATAAAGGGGGGACCAAATTAGATTATATATATTTCTAGTGAAACCTCTGCTAATGTAAACTTATAGTCTATATCCATTGGTTAGCAATTATTATATCGCGTGGTGGTCCAAATGGATTTGATCGGTAGAGTTTCAGAACAACAAGGATCCTTGCATTAATTGACTTGAGTTTACTGGTTTAGAAAAAACAATTTTTAAATCCCCTATTCGGGCCCTGTGAGATAATTGAGGGGTTCCCTCATTCATAAACATTATCGCTTAACCGGGGCGAAGAGTAGCTTCAACAGCATCTCTTTCATTCAGGACAACCTAGCATGCACATGCATTACATAAGCAGCCTATTGATTGTAAAGTGTAATGCTTTATTTCTCCTCCGGTGGTGCTGCAGGGGAATTGAACACTTGCCAGGTTCCCCTATAGATTACAATTGATCGCTGCGGGTCCCAGCAGCAACATACCCTTTACTCAGCTTATTTTTATCAGGGGACCCTGCTAACAAAGTGGGATTGTCCAAAGCTGACAACCCCTTTAACGCCTTCCCCCTGCAATGCATTGTGGGCCCTAATGACCAAGGAATTTTTTTAGCTTTTCCATCGTCACATACAAACAGCAATAACTTTTTTTTATTTTCACGTGGACATGACTGTATTTTTGATTTAACTTTTAATAATTTTTTTTGGGGGGGGGGTATAAAAAACCCCAGCAATTTAGCCATTGTTCTATGGATTTTACATTTACGCCGTTTACTATGCGGCGTAAATAACATGTTACCTTTATTCTATGGGTCGGTACGATTACGGTAACACCAAATATGTATTGTTTTTCATGTTCTACTACTTTTGTAGAATAAAAATACTTTTGAACTAAAATAATTTTATTTTTCATCACCGGCTCCAAGAACAATTACTTTTTTATTTTTCCGTTAATGTCGCCATATGAGGGCTTGTTTTTTGCGGGACTTCATTGCTACCATATTGGGGTACATGGGACTTATTGATAAACCTTTTATTATTATTTGGGGGGGGGGATGGAAAATAATAGCAATTTTGCCGTTGCTTTTTGCCTTTCTTTTCTTTTTTTTTTTTTACACCATTCACCTTGCGGTTTAAATATAGTTACATATTCACATAGTTACATAGGTTGAAAAAAGACACAGGTCCATCAGGTTCAACCTTTCTCAATAAATTACCCGTCATTCATTGCTTGATTAATTATAACCCTCAATGCCATTCGTCAATAAATAATCATCTAGCCTTTTTTTAAATGCTGGCATAGTATCTGCCATCACTATCTGTTGGGGTAGGACATTCCATAGCTTGACCACTCTAACTGTAAAGAACCCTTTTCTATATTGATGTCTGAAACGTCTTTCTTCCACATGCAATGGGTGTCCCCTGGTCCTTTGTAGAGTCCTTGTAAGGAACAGATCATGTGCCAGTTCTCTGTATTGACCACACATATATTTATACATATTAATAAGATCACCTGTAAGACATCTTTTTCCAAGCTGAACAAGCCCAATTTTTCCTGCCTTTCAGTGTAAGTGACACCTCCCATCCCATTTAATAATCTAGTCGCCTGCCTTTGAACCCTCTCCAGTTCTCCTATGTCCTTTTTACAATGTGGAGCCCAGAACGGAATTCCATATTCTAGATGTGGCGTTACAAGGGATTTATAGAGGGGTAATATTACATTTGAATCCCGGGTTTTTAGCTCTCTTTTTATGCACCCCAAAATCCTATTTGCTTTTTCAGCTGCTGCCTGACATTGAGTGCTGCTTAGCTTATTTGTTACCAGAATACCCAGTTCCTTCTCCTGTTCCATTATCCCCAGTTTTATTCCATTTAACGTATATGAATTAATACTATTATTGCGTCCTAAGTGCATTACATTTATCAACATTAACTTTCATCTGCCATGTTTTTGCCCATGCTGCCAACTTACCTTGGTCTTTTTGTAATATTTTAAAGTCAAGTTGAGTTTTAAGTATCCTACAAAGTTTTGTATCATCGGCAAAAACTGACACCTTGCTATCAATCCCATCCACAAGGTCATTAATAGAGAGATTAAAAAGAATTGGGCCTAACACCGATCCTTGTGGTCCCCGTTGCTGACTTCAACCCAATTTGAGCAGGTTCCATTTATTACAACGCTTTGTTTTCTGTCCCTTAACCAATTCTTTACCCACTTGCATACACGTTCCCCCAGTCCCTGTTTCTGTAGCTTCAGAACAAGACTGTTGTGTGGAACAGTATCAAATGCTTTTGCAAAATCCAAATAAATCATGTCAGCCACATGACCAACATCCAGATTTGCACTTACCTCCTCATAGAAACCGATCATGTTGGTTAGGCTCAACCTGTTTTTCATGAATCCATGCTGGTTATCAGTTATTAGACTTTTCCCCGCTATATACTTTTGTAGTTCATCTCTTAGAATACCCTCAAACACTTTACATACCACAGATGTCAAACTTACTGGCCGGTAGTTACTCGGTTCCACCTTTTTACCGTTCTTAATAGTGGTACAACATCAGCCGTCATCCAATCCTGTGGCACCGATCCTGTTACAAGAGAGTCTAAGAAGAAGAGATACAATGGTCTGTCCAATACTGAGCTCAATTCCCTTAATACTCATGGATGAATGCCGTTTGGGCCAGGGGATTTATCAATATTTAATTTGCTCAGATGTAGCTGTACTTCCTCCTGTGTCATACCATATATGTGTCCTTTTTATTTTATTTTTACACTTTTACTAAATAAAAACATTTTTGTTATGGGGAAAAAAATGGTTTTATTTTTTATTATGTGTACCTTTTATTAATTTTTATTTCACATTAATTATTTTTTTGTCCCACTAGGGACTTCACTATGTGATCTTTAGATCGAAGATATAATGCTTTGGTATACTTAGTATACCAAGGCATTACTGCCTGTCAGTATAAAACTGACAGGCATCTATTAGGATGTGTCGCTAATTACAGCGACATTTGAAGGGTTAAACGGTCGCAATCTAAGTAAACTTCTATCACTGTGATCAGACAGCCGAGCACCCGCTCCAGCCTGCTTGCGACACCCGTGCAGGACATTGATTAGGCCGCCGTGAAAAGGAGTATGGGCGGTCATTAAGGGGCTAAGCTAGCTTTCTCAGGATAGTCTAATAATTACAGGAATTGAAGAAATTCTAATTCTATGCCCCGACAACTCTCACTGGGGGAAAGAATGACTGGACAGGTTGGGTTTGTACTTTTCTAATCCTTTTTTTTCTCAGGAGACAAGTGTTGCCTTTTTCATATTGAAATAAACATGCATGTCCACGCTATCTGAACATGCATGATTTAGGGAAATCTGGGAACATATCTGGAGGCTGACCATATGTTCATCTCTAATTATATTTTGATATGCCATTGTGACATTTGTGAGGTTTTCCACAAAGCTAGAATAAGGTAACTGTGAAGCTCTACTGAGCATCTATTAAGTGAGGCTTTACTAATTGCATGAAGACCCCAAAAATTCCTATTCTAGTGATTGTTGGAGGTGCCCACTCTTGCTTATTCCATTGTCGTAAAATGCTTGTTTGCGAGTTAAGGAGGGGATTGGAGGTTAATAACTGCTGACCAAAAGCTTTCTAAAAGATGTGTGTCCAAGTGTAATGATCCTTTCACACCGGCCAATATTTGCCATAAAAATTAGTGCCGATCAACGAGACAGCTTGTTGATCGGCGCTCCTTTGCTCCTTTCACAAGGAGCTATGTATGGGGACGAAAGCTGGTTACTACGATCGCTTGTCCCCATACATTTACATAATGTCGGCAGCACATCGTGTTTACACAGGGAAATGTGCTGCTGACAACGATAATATTTATTGCTGCATAAACTATGCGATCAGCCGATGAATAAGCATTTGCTTGTCCATCGGCTGATCATTGCCCTGTTTACTTAGGGCAAGGATCGGGAAAGAGCGTTCATATGAAAGTGTAAGTATGCATTACTCTGGGTGTATGTGTTTAAAGGTGCCCATTCACATGTCCCATTCGGGTGCCTCGACTCTCCCCCAGCGGCAGATGTTGGGGGAAAGAAGGATCATGCATGTTGTAACTCAACATGCCCGATCCTTTTTTTTTACGGGAGATAAGCCGTTGGTAGAGAAGTCTGGTAGCAACTTTCCATTTTTCCCATTGAGTACACATGTATGCTTGGCCATACTGAACATGCATGTGTATGTGGGAGTCTGGAGAAATAGCTGTCGGCTGAATGAGAGTCCGGCCGACAGCTATTTAAGTTGTATAGCCACCTTTAAAAAAAGTTTTTTATTGTTTTTTGACTCCCCATCCCATGGAATCATCCTAAGAATGTCTTGTTTTTCTAGGATTCCAAATACAGAATATGCTGTATCCTAAAACCAAGGACCACAAATTATTCTAAGTATCACAATTTTATGGTCCTTACCCTAAATGTTAGCAGTTCTGCAAAAAGCAATACTGTATTTTCATTCTCTCCTATATTTGGAACCTATAACTGCTTTGTTACTTCCCATCCCCATGAACACTTAATATCCTAGTTGTATATCCAACAGAACATATTGCGAAATGTAGTCTTTTGTTGCTTAGTGTACGTCTGTATATTGGATATTTTGTTGAGAAAAGTTTTATGTCCGTACAGAGAAAGTAAATGGTGCAAATATGAAGGAAGATCAGCAGCAATGCACCGTGCAGGTTTACAATAGAAATGTTAAGAATCCCATTCACCATGTAAAAAGCTATTATAACCGGCATAAAGTCAAGTCAAGCATTTAGGAAAAATCTTTGTACCTAGAATTAGAGGGATTAAGGTAAACCAGAGACTTGGAGGGGCTGGTAAGTGTGTAACATAACCTGCCTGGTACCTGATATAAAGGGCAGGTTGAGTGTTGAGTATCAGTTCCGAGACTAATTACCCCAAAATCGCTGGCTGGACTACAACCAAGTATTGTCTGATCAGCTTTCGTTAGGAGTGCTATAGCATGAAGAGTGGAAAGTGCTCAGGAAAGGCAGGAAAGGGAGGTCATGTTCCTGGTTAATTTGTTGACCCTTTTGTGTAGCTTTATATTTATAGGGGGTTGAAAATAAAATTCACGTGGCCATCTTATTGTTTTAATAAACCTATTTAAAGAGACGATAATAAGTAGCAAACCTAGGTCATTTGTCATGCATTATCCATGTGTGTGTGGGTGCTTATGTACCCATATATGCAATTTACAAATTAAATTTAGTGTTATAAATGCTTTGCTTAGAGAGTTTAGAACTCAAACTATCCATGATGTGATGGTAACATCACAGATAACTTAGGGAATGTCCACCCTTGAACACCATTTTTATCTAAATAGGTTCAGAATTTTATGCTAATTCATTTCTTACTATAGCATTATAGCGATCTGAGCTTTGTTTACCTGATACAGAGCTCCAAATTCTCTGCATAGATATAGAGTTAAATGATAAGATTTTGGCTTCCTGTAGCCACCACTAGAGGGAGGTTAGGAGCTTACATTGAACTCAATAATAAAACATTGTGCAGTAGCTCCCTCTAGTGGTGACTGTAGGCAGCCAGAATTTTATCTTTTAAATCTGTGTCTTTGCAGGGGATTTGAAGCTATGTATCAGGAAAACGGATCTCTGACCGCTATAAAAATATTTTAGGAAATGAATCAGCAATGAATTTTGGACCTAAAAAAATACATAAAAGGCAGACATTCACTTAAATGGGGTTGTATCATATTAAGAAAAAATGGTCTGTTTATTTTTTCCAGAAACAGCACCACTCTGATCTATGGGCTGTTTCTGGTATTGCATATGAGCCCCTTTGGGGTTGAGCAGCAATACCAAACGCAGACTTTGAACTATAATTGTGCCTTTCTGGAGAAAAAAAGCAGGCCCTTTTTTTCTTATCTCATACAACCCCTGTGATCCCAAGTGATTTAAGGGTCATGTGTTCCACTGCTATCAAAAGTAAAAATCAAATAAATACCACTAACTTTTTGCAATCATAAATTGTGATTTATCCTGACATGCCATCACTATTAATATCCCTTAATGAATTGAGATTTCAATGAACTCTCTTCTCCAGGAATTCCCAGTGATGCCATCAGTCATTGACCATTTTTTGGATCTAAAAGGCATTTTAAGAAATTTTTCTCTTTTGCGATGGTGCACTTAGAGAGTTTTATTTGATAGCTGCTGTTTTGCTTCTTGTGCATCAACACAGTTAAACTTCTATGTTGCATTGGTCTTAGGTACTGTTAAATTCCACTTTGATTAAATCCGTATAAGTTATACAGCAGGGACTACATATTTTACTTATCTTGGCTGTTGATGCTGGATGAGGGCTGTGCATTACAGCCGCTCTCCCATTTGTGATCTCTTAGAAACAGTGGCAGTACCTGTGAAATCGTGAAGTGCACATCATGGGGTGTTAACGGACAGCCGCCCCAATGACTACAATGTCTATTTTAGTAAATATTTCCTTTTCCCATAAAATAACAATTCTGGAATCTATTTTCTTAGAACTCTCTGTTGTGCCGTTCTTCTGTTATTTCTCCTTGAAAGGTATGAATAAACTGACAACTGGGTGTTACTATTCTCCTTGTTAAAGGGGCGTGTCCCTACACAGTCCCACTCTGTCAACTCTGATTGGACATTGTCAGTATGTGTAGGAAAAAAAATCCTTACTGGTAACTCCCACTTGTTAATTTATTCATACATTTCTAGGAGGAATAACAGAGGGAGTAGTTTAATGGGGAATACAAGTATTTCCTAAACAGACATGTCAGGATATGTAAAAGTTCCTGTTTAAGGTGATTAAATGGGCTTCACAATTTAAAGGCGTATGCCCATCTAAGAGATGTATGGCAGGCTGTCCTGGACACTGCATCTAGGTGGAAAAACAATGGAGAGGTTGGCTGCTTGCTTGGCTGTTTCCATAACTCCCATAGGAATCAATAGAAAGCCTCGCATATGCTCCATTAATTCTCCGACCTGGATGTGGCGGCTGGCATTACCAGGCAGGATGGGGGTCGTTTGATCTGGGACCCACATCTATCAGACATATATGGCATATCCTGTGGATATGCCATAAATGTCTTGGATGGAAAATATGATGGATGATAATATACTCATATGACAGTAATAATATGACGTCTCTGTCCTCCGCACATGCAGGAGGGTAGAGTCTCTTTCCCCTTCCCTTATAGATTGTACACCTCAGCGTGCAGGAACCTCTCTTCTTCTTTTGTACCAGTTTGTGATTATTAAGGTTATGTTCATTTTACTTGTTATCTTTATTGTCTCATGTTATTTCTTTTACCCCTTTTTTATATGTACAGCGCCCTGGAATTAAAGACATTTTAAAATAATAACATGTTATGGAGAGCGCATGTAGCGATATGGTGATATCTATTAGTGAATATGGCGCATGTAAGTGGGTTGTTTTAATGAACAGTGTTGTTATCTACGTTATCTGCATCAGTCGAAGCATAGTAAATGTAGCATTATATTGCGCAACTTATATGAATGGTCGTCCATGTAATGCATAGACGGGCCGGGTCCATCAGAGCAGAGCCGCTCTAACAGAGCTTTCCGTTCCAAAGCATAACATCCATATGCATAGGGCATATTGACAGAGGTTGTTTTTAAGAGACGACCCCCTTAATAATTTTACAAAACGTGTCCCTTACGGATATTAGACACCAACGTATATCATTTCAGAAGTTGATGCAATTTGGACCTCAGTATTTCTGATGATTTTTGTGGTAATATGTAAATGAAAATGTGTTCAAACATGCATGAGATAGTAAATCTTTCACACGGTGGACCATAAGTGTCCCTCTTTGACCAGTTGGGAGGTATGGTGTACGTAAATCTCCCTCCATGACCCTCATTTGCTCTCCAGTTCCTTCGGTTTCTATACAGGCTTTCCTTGTAGTCATATTTATGAGTGTAGCTTCAAAGTCTACTCCTCCTGTATCTTGTCAATCCGTGCATCATGTGCTGTTTCATGTGTTTTATTTATCTTAGCTCATGACAGAACCCACGGCCGGTTTCATAGGTTCCTTTCAATTCCGAATCCATCCCTGTTTTGTGTAAGGGGAGATAAGGGCTCTTAATTATATCTATGCATGAGACACATCTTCATTTGAAATTGCAAGTTACGGTATCAGCTTTTCAGACTTGGCAGACAGCAGACAGATAAGGCAGCCCCCAACTCAATGGATGACCTAGTCCTCAGAGGGTGGGATAGTGGGGGAGGCTATCTCATCAAATTAAGCCTTCTAATGGCACTGCCCAGTTCAATGACTTCTAGATATCTCTCATTGGGTTGGTGTAATTGGTGGAAAATAATTTACTGCCTGTTTGATAACGCAGCTCTATTGGCCTTGATCGAAATCTTGCCAAGAGCCAGCTGTTTAAAGGCTTGTCCTAAGACTGGGAGTAATGATTTTCCTGTCACCGGGCCGGCTCCGCAGTCGCTGGTCATTGTCACTGGTCACAGCTTCATATAGCGATTCCAATTTACACATTCATCTGTGGTAATTACCAATTAACAGGCGTCGTCTGTCTGTAAATTATATACCGTTCACCTTAATCAGTCGCCGCCATGGAATTAATATATTAATATGGTTCTTAATTCAAGGATTTCTTGGCTGTCTGGTGAACGCAATGTTATGTTAATTATCAGTTGCTTAATTTGGTTTATTTATACTCAATGATAACGAGAAACCGACATGAATCAATGATGTAAGGTTCTGTTTTTCCTTTTTTTATCATTCATATTCTTAGTTTATTTATCGTATTATGATTTTATAATATTATTTCATTTTATGTTACATGATATTTCATAGCAAACACATTAGGGAATTTATTAATAGTTCTACGCCGGTTTTCTGGCATAGAAAAGACGCAAAGTCGAGCCATTTATATATATATATATATAGCCATTTTTCATTTTTCCCACCCCGTCCTCCAAATTCCATAATTTATTTTTATATTACTATTTTCGTCGGCATAGCTGGATGAGGGATTATTTTTTGCCGGGCACGTTTTAGTTTTTAATGGCACTATTTAATAAATTCTTTGTGAGGTAGAATGTGAAAAAAACTTTGCTTCCTCCATTGTTTTTTATGTTTCGTTTTTACGGCGTTCACTGTATAAATGAAATATTAACTTTATTCCACGGGTCATTACGATTATGGCGATACAAAATTGATATTGTTTTTATTCATGTTTTACTACTTTTACAAAGAAAACACAAATTGTTAAAAAAAAAAAAATTTGTGTCGTCATATTCTAAAACCCATAACTTTTTTATTTTTCCGTTGATGGAGCGGTATGAGGGCTAGTTTTTTGCAGGGCAAGCGATAGTTTTTAATTGTAATTGTATCAATTTTGTAACGCTGAGGTGACCAAAACACAGCAATTCTAGCGTTTTTATGTTTTGTTTTTATATTATATTATTCTATTAAAATATTTCAAACTTTTACAGGCGCAGCAATACCAATTATGCTTAAATTGTTTTTTATTGGTAACATTACTTTAGGGGAGAATTGGGAAGAGGTGTTTTTTTAACTTTAAATATTTGTTATTTTTGTACATTACTAAATACTTTAATTAACAGTTTTGGAAAAAAATGGAGTCCCCTGGGGGACTGGAACAAGCAATACTTTTGATCGCTTGTACAATATACTGCAATTTCAATTGTATTGTATGTCAAAAGCCAGGAAGGGGTTAATAAATTAGGCCCATCCTACTCCAAATTGGTTCGCTTTTAGACTGGTGTATGTAACGCCAGTCTAAGTGAATTTGCCCTACAGAGTTTAATATAACCTAATATACTTACCAAAGCGGAGATGAAAAGAAATCTGGATCTGGATGGATAATATTTACTGCGACATATTTGGAGCTATATTTTATTTTTCCTAATTATTACTGCTATATCATTTTATTCCAATGTGTATATCACGTCGTACCCAAGTCCTGGGGCCAGCAGAGTACCAGTGATAAAAGCCAAAGTCTATGGGAAAAGGTAGTTTTATAGGTTAAATGTGCAATGCACTGGGCCTTTTCTCGAAATATCTGTAGTACCAGAAGCATTACAGAAGAAAATGTATTCCTTTGGTCATCAAAACTGATTGAGTACTTATTTTTAATTTGGTTGCCTGGATTTAGAATAAAGGCTCTGCTTTTTTCTTCTTCCAGAAACAATGCCACTCTTGTTCATGGGCTGTACCTGGTATTGCAGCTCAGTCCCGTTTAAGTGAATAGCCCATAGAGCATAGGGCGGGGGAGACCCTTTTTTCTGAAACATTTTTGATAATTTTTTTTGTTGTTGTGGAAATCAGGACATTTGGTAGACCAGCATTATACTACCTAAGCTTTCTACCAGACCAGGGGGCCAAACAATACCAATATGACTTTTATGTAGGACATTCAGGATATTTTATTCAATGACTCATGTTCTCAGTTATGTGCACACAGGGCGGATAAGCTGAGTAAAAGCACACAGCGTATCCGCCCTGGTTGACGCAGGTAATTCCTGCCGAAAAACCGCACCAAATTGTGGTGCAGTTTTTTGGCCTGTATGTTCGCTGCGGGAAACTGCACATAAAAAAAAGGTTCATACTTACCTATAGTCATGGTGACACGTCCCTCTGCTGTCCTGCAGTCCGGCCTCCTGGGATAAAGTTTTATCCCATGTGACCGTTACAGCCTGTGATTGGCTGCAGTGGTCACATGGGATGAAATGTCATCTCAGGAGTCCGGCCTGGACGAAGAGGCACAGAATTTTGTGTAAGTATACAAAAAAAATCGCAACATCTGCTATTTGTTGCGAGTTTTACCCGCCCCCCCCCCCCCCATTGAATTTAATGGGGGAAAAGCCGTAACAAAGAAGCAGTGATTACACAAATACAATTGATATGCTGCGGAATAAAAAAACGCAACCGCATGTAAACTTTTTAGCAGTTTTTCCGCTCATCATTTACGCAGCGTGTGGATGAGATTTGTTCAGATCTCATCTACTCTGTTGCTACTGTATGATGCTGCAGATTTTCCACAACGAAATCCGTTGCGGAAAATCCACAGTATTTACGCTGTATGTGAACCCGGCCTACAGTGTATATATATATCGTACTGGTGCTGGAAACCAGTTAACTTTCTGATTTGATATATTTAATTTGTCCTATTTCTTCACATATTAATGAGCTGAAACTCCACTGACTGCTTAAGCAGCTGCAACCCAACACTTTTTTCTCTGCCTGCCAATCCCCAAATTACTGCTCCTTTTCTGTACCACTTTTTAAGGACATGAAAGTAACCTGATTGCAATCAGTCTTGGACCTTGATGAATAAACAGATCTGCTCCCATAGAAAGGAAACATATTCTTGGTGGGAAAAGTACTAGAAAAGCAACCATGAGTCAAACAGCAGTAGATTTATCTGTAGTCCCAATATCTAAGTATTGTTCAGTGGGTTGCGACAATTTCAATGGGATCTTGCGACAATCTAATGTCTATGGAGCCTAGTAGAGCCATGATAAGTAGTGTAGGTAAGCGAAGGTTTACTCCTAGTTATGCTCTGTTCCTATTGCATTTGAACCCTACATTCGGCATGTGACAGGAAAGCCCCCAGCGCATTCACCAAATATATTCAAGGGGCTCCATTCACCCGATGAATGTCAAAGTAGTGTCCTTTTGGCATCCTTCCGGCCGGCTTACGTTGAAATACTTTCTTTTAACTGTATAGAAAAGTGGTCAACTACGCTATTCTATACAGAAGCATCCCACAAAAAAATGTATACAGTGTGGCATACCTTTTTTTTACATAGAGCCTTTTGGCGACCTATGCCACAGTATGATAAATTTGGAGCATGTTACCAGTCATGTTAGACAGCTTTCTCTTCATTATGTCATCTCACTTTACAGCAGTATTTTGCACTAAAAAAAATCCCCCATGCCGTCAATAAATATGGCACATTTTATAGCTCTTCTTAGCCACTCCCTATTCAAGACACTTTTTAAACTGTTCTGAAAGGTCAAGAGAAAAGTACATATGCCACTTTTTTGGTCAGATTTGTGCTAAACTTCTAGTGCACTTTGTTTAGTAAATCCCCCCAAGTTTGTTTTTTACCTTGTACTGATCCGGAGCTACAGCTTGTATTCTGATCCAGAGCTGCAGTTAACAATTCTACAGGTTGTTATGTGAAACAGTCGACAAGCTTGTTGACAGACACACCCCTAATAACTTAGCTGTGCTCCTATAATATAGTGGGACATTTAGTTTTACCTACATCAGATTACTGTATAGTATCTGATATAAAGATGACACGTCCCAAAGTGCAAATCACAAGAACAACCTCTTTTTAGACATTAGGCCAACAAGGAATGCTGGTCGATTACAGCTTTGAAACCTGCAGACTTGTGAATGCAGCTCTGGAGCATAATACAGGCTTTAACTTAGCATCAGTACAAGTTAAGAATTGCAATATATTTACAAAGTTACTAAACATTTTATGTAGATTTATTTTAGTTGTAAAAGGTAATATTATATTTAGAGGTGAAGAGGGACTAAAGGGAGCGGGAAGTAATATACAGAGCTGTGGAATATGCGAAATAAATAAGCCTTCCTTCAAAAATAGCTCATAGAAATAGTAAATTGTAAAGCATGTATCTTAAGAAACTTTTTGGTTCAAGGATAGAAGATCTATTGGACCGTATTCGGAAAAAAAAAGTTGAGGAATGGTTTAGTCTTACCTTAGCAACAAAGTAAAAGGTCAGTATTTAGGCCATGCTACCACCACACCATAAAAAGAAGAACAAGTATCAAAACATTACTCAGAATGCCTGAAAGGGTAAAATAATAGGGACTATACTGTAGATAATCTCCTTTTATCAAGAAAAGAATGAAACAAAGATATGTTACAGTTTGAAGTCAAGAAGCCAAAAAAGGCAGCAACAATAAAGCTTTTCTGGAGCCTCATGTAATGGAAGCTCCTAGCGAGTTGCAGATTTTAGCCACTAAACGCTGCAATCTCAAGGTAACAGTGATCCCTATATCTTGGACATTGCTCCCATACGGAATACTTATTATACCCTCATTAAACCTCGGCAGCGAATATATTAAATGCCAGTTAGAAATGGATTAATATGTTTTCCAGGTTTTAAGCTTATCATTTTTAATACTAAAGGCATTGGTTACGATTTAATAGATTCTGTTCAGTTTTACAGCAGAAGGACTTTGTTTTTGATTTTTAGCTAGAAGTGGAACCACTTAGTTCCAGTCCAATTACTAGAATTATGTATGCTATACAAAGCTATATTTAAAGAAGGAATCGGAGTTGTAACAGCTCATGTGACCTTTTTGAATAGAAAATGTTGCGTCGAACATTATAAAAAAAAGTCTATTGGTTCTATTATATAAGAGTATGTACTGTATATGGGCAATTTGGTGGCTCAGTCATAAGCACCAGTGGTGTACACAGAAGAAAGGGGCACCCAAGACATTGATCAGAGCTGTAGCTAATGTTTCCTTCACCCCTCCCCAATAAAATGTTATATAAACTACATACATATATAGATACATATACACACGCAGACCCAACTTTACAAAGGCAGGACTGCAGTTACAATTTGGACTGACAGTAACACATAAATAGTGCTGCTACATCGCACACATAAAAAGTACACTATACTGTCCACCTAAAAAGTACTGCTATACCAAAGCGCACAAAAATCAAAACTTGACCTCAAAATTAAATTAGACCCCAAATATATTAAGATCCGCTATATTAATATCAGATCCCAGACCAGACCCTTATATTAATATTACAACCCATATCATACCCCTATATTTACAGTATATCAGACCCCAGATCAGATCCCCATTTTAATTTCAGACCACAGACCAAACTATATATTTACCCCCCCCCCCCCCCGGCTCTTATTTACATCCGGATGAGTCTGCACTGGGTCCCGTTGCCGTCCAGCATCAAGAAGTTGTGTAAGCCTCCTCACACTTTGGCCTGACACTGGACAGAATCAGGACAAGGAGCAAGGAAGGTTAGTGTACAAGCAGTTATCGATCGGATCAATCCAATAGATAATGGCTGGATTTTTTTTAATCTGGATTGGCAAGTAGCCCATAGCCCACCCCTGCAAAGATTAAAATAGGTCCTCCATTCCGGTGCCCAGTTCTACCACAAAGAACCAAAGGGTCAGAAGTGTGTTTTCTTCTCCATGTCATTTCCATGACCCTTAAAACAATTATTGTTTTTTTACAATGCAGTTCTTCTGGATAGGGGAGTGATATATAATTCTTGCCACCTAATAGCACAGCAACCAGGACTCAGCCGCCTTCCCTTCAGGGCCGTATAATCTGCTTTGATGATACACATGCCCTTGGAGAGCACTGTGTATATCTGATCGTGACAACATCTGCATGAAGTTTGCGTGTTCTCCCATTCAGTGCTGGACAGAAGAGGGCCCCTATGCAAGAATAGTATTTGGGCCCCTCGTTGTCCAACTACTAATTGAGCTCTTCTCCCATGACCCTCCAACAAATCGTGCCACCAGTATGTCATTTTCTCTGGTATATTGCAATCCACCAGTAGGAATCTAGTAGACAGTAGAAGGAAATTATGGTGGTAGACCCCCTGGCCAATATGGCATTTGTCCAGCTTCACAATGTTTGCCCTGCTCACAATGGACTCATAGGCACTTCATGTATTCCTCTGTGTGCTTCTATAAAACATTAGAGGTACACAGAGGTACAATATGGGCCAATATCAAGCTATGGGGGCATCATTACAGCATAATAATAATAATAATAATAATAATAATAATAATAATAATAATAATAGTAGTAATAATAATAATAGTAATAATAATAATCTTTATTTATATAGCTCCAACATATTCCACAGGACTTTACAATTCAGGGGGTACATTGCACAGACAATATCAGACATTACATAGTGACAAAGCTGATTTACAATTCAGACAGGAGGAGTGAGGACCCTGCTCGCAAGAGCTTACAATCTATGAGGAAATAAGGGAGACACAAAGTGTAAAAGTGTTTGTTCAGTACAATGGTCAAGTCATCTTTTATACACATGGGGTGGTACACATAAAGCTGCATGAGCCGGTCACCAGCCAGTATCCGTGTATAACGGACATGAAATGCAGTACGGTGCATGGAGTGTGAGGGAATCTTATTCTGATGACTAATGGGGCCAAGGGAAGGCGTAAAATCAGGGAATGTTATAGCCCTGTCTAAAAAGATGTGTTTTCAGGGCACGTTTAAAACTGTGGATATTGGGAATTAATCTGATTGTCGGGGGTAGCGCATTCCAGAGGACTGGTGTAGCACGAGAAAAATCTCGGAGACGGGAGTTGAAGGTTCGGATTATGGAGGATTTTAATCTAAGGTCGTATGCAGAACGTAGAGCCCGAGTAGGGTGGTAGACAGAGATGAGGGAGGAGATGTAAGGAGGTGCAGCACTGGGGAGAGCTTTGTGGGTGAGAGTAAGGGCATGAGCCCTTATAATGAACTTTTTTTTACAAAGTTTATGTTTTGTTGCTCAATGGCTGGGCAAAGTTTGTTTGGGGCTCGTACAAAATGCATTTATTTAGTGTTATGTTTATAGTTAGATCCCGCTACTTTGGACACCATATTCTGGCTTTATGAGGTTCCTACTCTTTTTATGTATTATCAATGGTCATCAGTGCACTTTAAATAACAAGATAGATTAGTCTTGTCTGGGACACCAGCCAAAGATCTTCAAGGAGCAAAGGAAACATCGCAAAGTAGTGCAAGTAATGGGCATAACATCTCTCTGACAGCCACAGGGTGCTTGAAGCCTCCATAAGTTCAGACCTTCTGAGATAGACGGTGGCACCAAAATAGTGAAGTAGTGATCTGCTTTCAAATGGTATCAATCTAATTTACTTCAAAGAATGAAATGATTTTCTTGTCCTCAGATAAAGTTGAAGACCCATCACCAGTATGGAGGATTATTTATATCTACAATAAAGTGGAACTTGTGGAAATAAAAGGCGTATTGTCTCTCTTTATATATCCAAGACACTTACAGTTGGTGAGTTGAAAGCTTCTTCATAGAAGATAATAATGACAGCATGCCCAAGAAGACAGAAGAATATAATACAGTAGTTTAATTCTGACTAAAATAGGACGTGATTTTTACAACATGTCACCACCGACAATTCCGGTTATGACTATTCCAATATGCTATACACATTGCTCCCATTTTGCCCAAATTTTGACATTGGCTCTAAAAGACAATGGCCACCAGAAAAATTGCAGCAATCCTGCTTATCTGCTTTTAAAAATTCCCTGTCAGTAAATTAGGGCTGGCAGTAGGGATGTGTGACCTCTGAGGTCACAAAGGGTGCATCACCCATCTCTGCCGCAGGGTGCACCACTGATGGCTTGGCACCTGAGGCTTGCGTCCACCATGAATTAGAATTAGTATTTTAATTATACATTGTATAGCACCGTTATTAGTATGTTATGTACGTAGCTCTTGTTTGGTCACTGTATGTTGGTATTATTTGAGCACTGTATGTTGGTATGTACATTGTGTGACACTGCTGCTTAGGCGCTGTACAATACATTATGTTTGCAGTGTATGGTGGTAGCAGCCCTGTATAGCATCGTTATTTAGGTAAATGCATGATATAATTATAAAGTTGTATTTGGCCAATGTATGACACTGTTATGGAGCTGATCATTACGAACTGTATGGTATAGTTATTTGTACACTGTATGAAAATGTCCTCAGTAAATCAGCTGACAGCCATAAAGAAATCTGCAGTGGTAAATTTGCAACAAACCATGCAAATTTAAGGGCAGATTGCACTGCGCCGAGTGTTTTAAAAAAAAAACAAACAAACACTATTCTCACCTCCCCTGGGGCTTCCATGGTAACATTTCCCTCGTTCTCTGTACACCTGGTCTGCAGCGATAAATGTCGTCACATGTGACCGCTGATTGGCTGCAGCGGTGTTATGACCACTGGGCTACTCCACCGGTTTGGCTTAGGGCCACCTCTAAGTGTGCTATGTATGTAGCCTCCCCGGTGTTCACCCTTTAATCCATGTACAGGAATCTGAACTTTGCTGCGGGGAGAATATCAGGTCGCTACCTCTTGAGGCCCAGCGGACCAGGATACTATTGTGTAGCACACCGAGGGTACAGGCACTGGCAGATAACAGGATAAAAATTGGTAGCAGACAGCAGGAGGCAGATTGACAGCGGGCAGATGGATGTAGGATGGCAGCGGATAGCTGGACGTAAACTGTAGTGGACAGCTGGATTAAGGCTGGTAGCGGATAGTTGGATACTAGCTGAGAACAGACAGCTGGATGCATCCTGGTAGCAGATACAGCCTGATAACAGATAGCAAGTGCGCACTAGAATCAGATGCAAACAGGAACATTTGCAGGACACAACTAGGTTGCACCAAAACTGCTCAGGGACCAGGTGAATAGTGAAGGTGCCTTAATTAGTCCAGGAGCAAACAGGGATTGGCAAAGGAGCTTTTGAGTTGCTCACGCTGGCCCTTTGACACAGAGAGAGAGAGAGAGAGAGAGAGAGAGAGAGAGAGAGGATCACTAGGGTATGTTCACACAGAGTATTTTGCAGGCAGAAAAATCTGCCAATTTTGAGGCAGATTTTGACCTGACTGCACTCTATTGCCGTGTTTTTTGCGGCGTTTTTTGCAGCATTTTTCTGCCGCGCCCATTGAGCACCACAGGCAAAAAACGCTGTGAAAACCATTTCTCTGCCTCCTATTGATTTCAATGGGAGATCAGAGACGTAAACACCTGAGTAAAGAACATATAACTTTTTTTTTCCTGCAAGCGTTTTTTTCCGCTCGCGGGAAAAAGTGCCTCCACCTCCCATTGAAATCAAGTTTTTTGGCGCGGTTAAGGGGTTTTCCAGGACATTTGTCCGACCCTAAGATCCTTATAATCAACAGAATGAAGAAGCCACAGTGCTTATTGTACACAGGGGCTCAAAAATATATTCTGTATCTGTCAATTCCTCATAAAAGAGACTACTACATGCACTTATGATGTCCGGCTAAAGTACCGTAATACGCACTATTACTGTCTACCGACAAACAAACTGAAAATCTGCAATCTATCCTAAACTCTGCCGCACAACTCATCTACCTCTTCCTGAGTTCCTCTAATTCCACCCCTTCAGTGAGTCTCTCCACTGGCTGCCTATCACACAAAGAATCCTATTCAAAACTCTAACCTACAAAGCCCTATTCAATGCTGCCGCATCCTACACCCTACACTCTAGTCATCTCTTCATACTCTCGAAAGTAAGACCTTTCCCGTGCCCCCCCTCTCTTCTAGAACTCCCCCCTTATTTCATCGGACATTCTCCAACCATACAAACCTTCAAACTCTCAGTGAAAACATAACTCTTCTGACCAGCGTATAGCCTGGCCTAAAAAGTCCCCCAACTGGTACCAACGCCGCCATCACCTGAAATGGTTGGAGCTGCTTACAACTTAACCTCCTGTTTCTATTTGCTATTCCTTATAGGTTGTAAACTTGTATGGGCAAAGCTCTAGCCAATATCTTGTAAAAATTCTTTCACGTGTCTTTTATAATTCTTACAATGTCTTACCGCAATATTCTTCCACGCAAGTGCTATAAAAGTTTATGGTGCTATATAATATTAATAATTCGAGCATATGGCAGAATCTCATCGCCACTCGCGCCACCCATTAATTCTACTTTTCAGGAGGTGTTTGAGGTGTGGACTACTATTAATAACACATTGAAAGTCTATGGTAAGAATAGGTCATCAATGGAAAATCTTTGAAAATGTTTACGTAGCCACTGGGCAAAAAGATTTGCCCGGGATGCACTGGGCCCCAAGACCTTCATAACCATATGAATAAATACATTTATCCTGTAAGGTATGTCATTGTGGTTATCGTTATTTATGCTCTTTTTGAGAATTGTTTTACTCTTTTATATATGTGACCTCTACTATTTTCCTTTAATTTCAGTATGTGATAAGATTTTAAGACGAGTCTACCTCTATATGTGAGATTAGAGGAGTCAGGCACCGTCAACCATTGATGAAATGTAGGTGCAGCTTGTGTGGTAAAGCTTGACAATCCTTGGCTTAGGTGCTGCTCCGTTGGGTAGGAATTGTGCTACGTGTCATTAGATCTACTCCATTAATAACATAGACTGAGTTATGGCTGTAAATGTTGAATGTTTTCAGCAACATAACTTTTTCATGCTAAATAAACCTAGCAGGTCGAACAAAATTTATGAAAGGTTATCATCCTGATATGAGACCAATTATTTTTTTCCCAAACCATTATGAGTCACCGCACGAAAAAAAACTACAAAAAAACCCCTAACGTTCCTCTTAGATCTGTTTAATTATATTTTCTGGTTCACTGAACACATGCACAGACACACAGTGCGGAGTCTCAGCAGGGAATGGTCAGCTGGCTCTTTTCTATTCAAATATTTTGCTTCGGGACAGCTTACATCCAAGAGACCTAGGCATTAAGCAACCAAGAGGATTTCCCCGACCCTTGCGAGCAATTTACACTAATTTTATATTGACTGAGTTTTACTCCTTTATCAGCGTGGTAATCCCATTACTAACAAATAAAGATGTAATCACAGTTTATTCAAGTTATTTCAACATTTTTATCCTCTTTAAAGAGCTGATAATAGGCAGGAACTGCCTTGTAAAATATCAGTTGTGTTCTTTTCATGTCTTTGTTAGATATTGAAGAGAATGTGTCATCAGAAAATGACCTATTGTTTAAATCAAGTTTTTTTTGTTAAAGAGGCTCTGTCACCACATTATAAGTGCCCTGTCTCCTACATAAGGAGATCGGCGCTATAATGTAGATCACAGCAGTGCTTTTTATTTAAACAATTTATAAAACTATCTATTTTCACCACTTTATTAGCGATTTTAGATTTATGCTAATGAGTTTCTCAATGGACAACTGGGCGTGTTTTACTATTGACCAAGTGGGCGTTGTACAGAGGAGTGTATGACGCTGACCAATCAGCATCATGCACTCCTCTCCATTCATTTAGGCAGCGCATAGGGATCCTTTTAGATCACTATGTGCTGTCTTATACTAACACATTAACGATACTGAAGTGTTTAGACAGTGAATAGACATTCCACGGGTTGTCTATTCACAATCTCTGCACTTTGTTACTCTGTCTGTGGTAGTTACAGCAGAGGATGCGTAATCTCGCTGTAACCTGTCATTTACAGCGTAATCTCGCAGGATTGTATGATCCTGATTGGTCACTGATTGGTCGCTGATTGGTCAGCGTCATACACTCCTCTGTACAACGCCCACTTGGTCAATAGTAAAACACGCCCAGTTGTCTATTGAGAAACTCATTAGCATAAATCTAAAATCGCTAATAAAGTGGTGAAAATAGATCGTTTCTTTTAAATAAAAAGCACTGCTGTCACCTACATAATAGCACCGATCTCCTTATGTAGGAGATAGGACATTTATAATGTGGTGACAGAGCCTCTTTAAATATGTTTCCTCAGAGATTTTGTTAACTTTTTATTTTTATTTTCAATGTCATTGTCTACTATACATAAAAAGAAAACAATAAATAATGAAATCTTGCCGTTTATACACTGGCCACAGAGCCCCCACAAGAGACTCAAAATGCCCATACCCGCCGATTTCAGTGGGACCGGTCGACCATCTAATGTATATGGAGGTGTCCCGACTTTCCCCCAACAGCAGATGTCGGGGTAGAGAAGGGTTGGGTAATTTGGATTCCAACATGCCCGAACCGTTTGTTTAAATGAGATAAGCCGTTACCAGAGCAGTCTGGCAGTAGCTTCAGGGTCCTCTTACACGGCCCGACATGGGACGTGTGAGCGAGCGCCAATCAACGAGGCAGCTCACTTCACAAGAAGCTATGTATGGGGACGATCGCTCGATACTACGATCGCTCGTTCCCATACATTTCTATCAGGTAGGCAGCACGTCTCCCTATTTACACAGGGAGATGTGCTGCCGACAACGATAATATTTAAGGCTGCATAAACGATATAAACAGGCAATGAAAGCTTGTTTGCCGATATTTGACCTGTGTAATAGGGCCTTTACACCCACAGATTAGACACCATGTTCAACCTGACAGGTTTCCTTTGAGGACGTAGCCTATTCTGGCCCTAAGGCTGCAGGACGAGTTGTAATTTTTAATAGAACCATTTTGGGGTACCTATAGATCCTTGTTTAACTTTTATTACTTTTTTTGGGTGGAGAAAATGGGAAAAAACAATTCTGCAGTTGATTTTTGCAGAGTTTTTTTTTCATTGTTCACCATGCGGTTAAAATAACACTCAGTATACTAAAGCATTATTACCTATCAGTAGTAAACTAACAGCCAATCTATTAGGTAATTTCTTTGGCACGGCCTAATAGGCATACAGCCATAGTAGGCCTGGGAGCTTTAATTAGGCCCCAGTTGCCCTGACAATCCATTGACACCACGCAATCGACTTGGGTTGACATAGGGAGCCCCCTACTTCTGTCAAACAACTTAGATGACATGGTCGCTATTGAGTGGGAAATAAGCTGCTGCAAGTTCCCTGTTAGTGCCCTCAGTCAGGAGGCCCCTTACATATTAGATCATCTGCCAATCACACCAAAATTAGCAGGTTGACTTTTATCTAATCTGTTTATACTAAATACTGTGTAGAAATGATTAGATAGCCTGATAAATGTAAATTTTTTGAGTATGATCAATGGTTGATCATTAGTTCATTGGGCTATTTAACTGGGGGTGCCAGAAGAAGCAGAAATGGTCCCATCTAACACTCTTGCACTTCACAATCAACGCTCAACTCTGCTGCCCGGATAGTCTCCTGTCCCCTCGTTTCACCTCTGGGTCTCCCCTCTGCCAGTCGCTCCACTGTATATCCATTGCCCAGCGCATTCAGTGCAAAATCTTAACATTGACATACAAGGCTATCCATAACCGGTCCTTTTCGTACATCTCTGCCCTAATCTCCCGAAACCTCCACACACGTAATCTCTGGTTCTCAGAAGACCTCCTTCTTTGCTGTTGTCTTATCTGCTCTTCACATCATCCTCTCCAAGATTCCTCTCGTGCATCCCCCATACTCTGCTACTCCCTACCCAAACACATCAGACTCTCTCCCACCATCCAAAGAAAATACATGAAGCATCGACGGCCGCGGACCGTCGGGATTACTCACCATCCGACGGCCGCTGCCATGGATCTGTGAGCGCTCTAGGAGACGCCAGCGCTCACTTTTGTGTCCCGTAGGGTGCGCGAGCTCGTGCCCGGCCTTAAAGGGCCAGCGCACATGAAAATATTCATTAATTAGCCCATCATCACCCTGGACTATAAGAAGGGGCCTGCCCCTTTACTCCTTGCCTGAGCAATGTTGTGTTTACCCATGTTAGTCTTAGCAAATGGTCCCTTAGTTTTATCCTGTTCCTGTTGTTCCCGTGCCCTGCTACCTGTGTCCCGTGCTATATTTGTTCCTGTGCCTTAACCTGTTAGAGTCGTGTTGTGCCACCTGTCACGCCTGCTGATATACACCACGTCTGGTGTCTGCAAGTTCATCTGTGCCGAGCCTCCATTTCTGTCTGGACTAATAAAGGTATTCTTGTACTCGGACTGTTGTTTGGCCAGCTGCTACACCGCTACGGCAGTGCGGCCTAGTGGGTCCACATACTGTATATATATATATACACACACACACACACACACATACATACATACATATATATGTAAAAAGATTTAGCCTATCCTAATATTCTTTTGCACAATTAACTATAAGGAATGTCCTTTCTCTGTAGCCTGATCTTTTCTAATATACATATTACACATGACACTTGTCTGATGGTGCAGATGGGGTCAGTGTGATTTACTATTATTTTAGTAGCACTCTCCGCACACTACACAAATGTAATAATCTGTGAAGACAAAACTACTGCACAGTATAACTTCTCACCGTGTGGATAGACATAGCCTTAGGTCTACAATACAGAGGGAAATATTACCAAAAATTTAGAGAGGCCTTCAGCAAAGGAGTCGCTTTCATCCATCATCATTACCTATCTATTAGCAGCTACCCCAGAGGTAAGATTACCAACAACACATCATACAGTTAGGTAAATACTATCACTGTCACATTGTGTTTATTCCATACAAATTGTATAACATCTTTACACGTCCAATACATAATTCATCAGGACATCTGCGTTGTCACTTTAATCAGGTGTCATTAGAATTCACACGGTTTAGATATTTAATATTCAGACAGTAGTAGTGGAGGCAGAGGGAGCGGAGTAAAACATGACTGCAGACTACACAGGGTATAATTGTAGTCTGTAACCATGGAAACACATAGGTTGTCTGCATAAGAGCTGTATACACAGAAGTATCTTTTTTTTTTTTTTTTTTTTTTTTTAAACTTCACCATTTAAAGAATTGTTTTCTTCTTTTTTTTTCTTTTTTGTTTTAATGCAAATCTGTAAACGTTCTTTAAAGTGTCAATATTGGGCAGAATAATTGGACTAGGCTTCGGAATAAAAGGTATTTGTCTTCGGCTCAAGGTCTATTGATCTACCACTGACCAACACAACAACATAATTGTGAGTTTTCTACTAAGTCATGTTCTTTCAAATAAAATTATAGCTGATTAAATTAAGACTGCTCAAGACTTTTCAAAAGCCAATATGGACATCAGGGGTTTTTAACATGATAAGTTGTGGTAAGTTCCACTGCCAACACATTTTTTTCCATTGAACAAGTTCAGAATTATTATATATATATATATGTATAAATTGTATTGGCATGAAATCACTCTATCTATATAAAAATACAGTGACAACAAAACACTACAAAAAAAACTCTAAGGCTACTTTCAGGGCCCCAGGTTAGTTTGTATTGCATGACCGTGTTGGAATATGTCAAGGTGCCAAAATCATAGCTAGGAGCAAATGTCCCCATATATAATGTGGAGGAAGCATAAGTGTAAGTATAAGTGCCCAAAATAGCTGCACATAGTGGTAAAAGTTTTTATTACTCAGATGCCCAAGATGTAGGGGGCCCCGCTTTATTAAGCAACAGTAGTGCAGGTCATTATAATATTGCATAAGCTACATTCACTTGTGGTGCAAATTGTACTGAGTTAGGCCCCATTTACATGGCCATATTATCGACTAATAAAATATGGATCCATAATACAGTGCTCATAGAATATGGCTTGGACAAGAGCCAGGCGGAGAAGGCGATCACCTAGGGCCCCATGGGGGTGCTTAAATGTCATTGTACAACCAATTGGAGGAGATAATGGTGTAGGCTATAAGGTCCCCAGAATACATGTTCATCAGAGAGCTATCATGCTGAAATTCAGGACATGGGACACCATTCTGAAACCCCTACTTTGGGCACCTATGGAGCTTATCCTGCCCCTGGTCATTAGTCTTAGGGCACAATTCTGGGTGATATTGCTTTTGAATTTTGCTAAATTCTGGCCATGACCTTCCAGTGGGACATACAACAGATGGGAGATTTTTGGAAGGGTATCAATATTGATACAACATAAAAATAGAAGCATGATTCTGCAAGAGGAAATTCTTAGCAAGAAGCAATAGAGAAAAAATAAAGTAGTGGACTGAGAAGGAGGAACATTCATCCACACATCCCCTTAATAATGACAGGGCGCTATACAAAGGATCTCTTATCTAGCCACTTCATTTCTAAGAACCAACAAGATGCACATTTACAAGGAACCTATTTAAAGACAAGCTGGATCAAAGGAGTAAACAGTGGAAATGCATTTTTTCAAGGTATATGTAACTATAAGACGTCTGAGTGATTGCCAGAATTTGTAATCAGGGCTGTTAAATCTGCAGCCATGACTGATGTCAGTAAATGTTTTCTAGCCGATGGCAATAGGCTGGTGCTCTAAATTACTCATTATGAAAGCCAGGATGACTAATGTATTCATTGGAAAAGCACAATGTCTTGAAAGTTTTTAATTTTAATTCTGTTGACATGTTAACGTTAGGCATAAAGAATAATAGTAAATGCTTGTATAAAAATATATATTCATAAAAAATGAAAAATATTTAAAATGTTTTCACCGTTCTTATGTTAACCATATATAATCAGAAAAGACTACACAACAGAAAACACTGTCCCCTGATAGCAATTCCTTATAATATATTGTTATTATATCACTAATAGAAGCGTTCTTATAAGAAATCCAAAAATTCTAATCCCCATGTTTGACCTTCCAAACCTCTCGGTTGAAAAGGTTGTTTTAGGTCAGCCTGTAGTTTGGAGTCCGTTGGCAGTTTGAAATCTGATATTTGGTGTGCGTCCAGTATCAGAATGGCAAAATAAATCTGAAGGCCACCCTTCATCCATACAGAACATGTGCACGTCTACTTAAAATTGCAACAAAAACTTTATTATTGCACAAACATACGATCAATACGGTTTAGTAGCTTATTTGTGAATCAACTGATAAGAAATAGAACCTAGCGGCAAGTGAATTGTTCCAAATTCACCACAAAATTGGGTTGTCTTCTGCTGGACCGTTGGGAGCCATTATAGCAGAGCCTGGGTTCAGCAGAGGATCCCTGGTACTTGGTAGACTAGTCTGAAGGCCCTTTTACACGGGCCAATGATCGGGAAAACAAGCATTCATACGAACGATCGTTCCCGATCATTGCCCTGTATAAAAGAGCAATGATGAGCCGATGAGTAGGGAAACACATCTTTTATGCAGCATGAAATTTTATTATTGGCACCACATCTCCCTGTGTAAACAGGGAGACATGCTGCTGACATGATGAAAATGTATGTTGATGAACGTTCGTCCCCATACATAACCAATCATTGCTCCTTGTGAAAGGAGCAAATGATCGCTGATCAACGAGCTAACTTATTGATCAATGCTCATTTTCGAGTAAAAGGCCCTTTCAGTTGAGGCCCTTTTATGCGGGCCAATTATCGATCATTGCCGCTTAAACAGGGCAACGATTAGCCGATGAACAAGCAAATGCTCGTTCATTGGCTGATTGTATGGTTTATGCAGCCGAAAATATTATCGTTGTCGGCAGCACATGATGCGCTGCCAACAAAATAGAAATGAATGGAGACGAGCGATCGGAATAACAAGCACTCGTCCCCATACATAGATCCTTGTGAAAGTAGCAAACGAGCGCCGATCAATGAGCTGTCTTGTTGATTGGCGCTCGTTTAGGAGGACCCTATTTCTGTGAGGGCAATATACTTCTGAATGAATTCTAGATTACATAAAATTCTCTATAGGAGGTCAGTAAAAAATAGTGTAGTGCCGTGTTAGCCCGAAACAATATGCAATGTATAATACTTTTGTGTCAAAAAAGACAAAATTATTGTAGGTATGATACCTTTATTGGCTAACGAGAATAAATATATATGAAGCTTTCAGAGCACACAGGCTCCTTGGTCAGGCAAGTTTACAAAAGTTTACAAAACCTGCCTGACGAAGGACCCTGTGTGCTCTGAAAGCTTCATATATATATTTTTTCTCGTTAGCCAATAAAGGTATCATACCTACAATAATTTTGTCTATACTTTTTTTTGAACAAAACTGTAAATTGTTCCTATGATTTATCTATAATATAGTCCCAAATAGGAAATATATGCATTGAGTTATGGCTATATTCATCTTGTTACTTAGCAACAAGATATTTCCCATCTCTTGCTAAATTCTTCATTAGTTTGAGAATAAAATATTGAAACAATATATTCCGGATTGGCTTTGATTGATAACGTGCATGGTAAGTTAAGATGTCGTTAAACGTTAGACCAAGTACAGACCAACCTCCCAATTTAGACTTCGGTGGGATTGGTCAATGATCTAATGCATACATGGGCCACCCGACTCTCCCACAAAGAAGATGCTGGGACATAGAGGATCAGTCAAGTTGGATTTCAACATGCCTAATAATATGTTTCAGGGGAGATAAATCTTTGCCAAAAGGGTTGGTAGCGGCTTATACACCTCAACCCATTTAAATAGGCATGCCGAATGTTAGGGGGGTGTCAGGAGAAATAACTATTGGAGGAACAAGCATTAGGCCAAGAGTAATTTACCTTTGGACCTTCAGGGCAGCCATAGACAGGAAGATTTCTCGCCAACACCAGTGACTAAATCATATAAGTGGTCAAAATAAGTTACCATGGTAAAACACCATCCTTTGTTTTCTAATGAAAAGCTGTGACAATCTCTGTACAATGCTGAGGAATATGTTGGCGTTATATGGGCAATGAGATCTTCATAAATAATAAATAAACATGGATGTCAGATAAGGACAGAGAAAAGTCAGTACATGTACTTATTATCCTCCATCCTCAGCTGACATTCATCCTCAGCGGATGCGTGGGTGCTCTGTTTCTTCCTTATGTAAGTGTTCTTATATAAGTTTTCAGTATCTGATAATCTAAAAATTATCATAACTAAACATTTGTTTCAACAGGAAAAATCAGGATTCTCACAAAACCAGAAGTAGAAGAATAAAAATTTCTATTTTCAAATATTTGATCATTTAGCACCTCTAATTCTGAATTAAAGGACTTTTACTAGACATATACTCCCATGGGAAATGTCAGGGAAACCACCAATGTAAATCTTGCCCATGGCTAGCTTTAGGGCCGTATTTACCAAATAGACAAACATGATATGTCTCTTGGGCAGCTTAGTGTAGTGGGCCTCAGGGTTAGACTGATCCCCAGAGTACTAGAGACTCTTGTGACATAATAATGGGCAATAAATACATTAGGGCCCCAAAAGGTCCAACAGAAGACAATCCCATTTGGAGCCAATCACTTGCCACTAGGATCTACAGGGTGGGCCATTTATATGGATACACCTAAATAAAATGGGAATGGTTGGTGATATTAACTTCCTGTTTGTGGCACATTAGTATATGGGAGGGGGGAAACTTTTCAAGCTGGGTGTTGACCATGGCGGCCATTTTGAAGTCGGACATTTTGTATCCAACTTTAGTTTTTTCAATGGGAAGAGGGTCATGTGACACATCAAACTTATCAAGAATTTCACAAGAAAATCAATGGTGTGCTTGGTTTTAACGTTACTTTATTCTTTCATGAGTTATTTACAAGTTTCTGACCACTTATAAAATGTGTTCAAAGTGCTGCCCATTGTGTTGGATTGTCAATGCAACCCTCTTCTCCCACTCTTCACACACTGATAGCAACACCGCAGAAGAAATGCTAGCACAGGCTTCCAGTATCCGTAGTTTCAGTTGCTGCACATCTCGTATCTTCACAGCATAGACAATTGCCTTCAGATGACCCCAAAGATAAAAGTCTAAGGGGGTCAGATCGGGAGGCATTTCTTCTGCGGTGTTGCTATCAGTGTGTGAAGAGTGGGAGAAGAGGGTTGCATTGACAATCCAACACAATGGGCAGCACTTTGAACACATTTTATAAGTGGTCAGAAACTTGTAAATAACTCATGAAAGAATAAAGTAACGTTAAAACCAAGCACACCATTGTTTTTCTTGTGAAATTCTCGATAAGTTTGATGTGTCACATGACCCTCTTCCCATTGAAATAACTAAAGTTGGATACAAAATGTCCGACTTCAAAATGGCCGCCATGGTCAACACCCAGCTTGAAAAGTTTCCCCCCTCCCATATACTAATGTGCCACAAACAGGAAGTTAATATCACCAACCATTCCCATTTTATTTAGGTGTATCCATATAAATGGCCCACCTGGTATTTCTTATGGGTTGAGTCACAAATAACCTATTATAACATAATGATGATATTTTCTGCCTAATGGCAAAGTTTCTGATGCAATTACAAGTCGACGTGCACATGTTCTATATATTGGGTGGGCCCCAGAATAATTTCCTCTGGTGGGCCAAAGGAACCTCAGTCCGCTGATGTGGGCCAGAATTGAAATGGGATTATATTTATTTAATTTAAAATTCCAAACACCTTATTTGTCTAATAAACATGAAAGAGGAGGTAGTAAACGATAAGGGGACATCATATGCAATTGTGGGGGTACAATTGGTAATTTAGGGTATGTTCATATACACAGTACTTACACTGTAAATACAGCTTTGCTGATCCTTTATGCTACACAGCCTGAAAAGACCCTAACAATGTCTGCATTATTGGTCAATTATAGGGTACCGTGACTGTCATGCTTCTTTAAGCAATATGGCTGTAAGCAGAGTTTTTAAGAGCATTTTGTAGGGTGTGATAAGCTGATAACGTACTGTGACCAAAGCATAGAAATGCTACTTTATGCAACTTTCTGATCACTTGCAATGTCAGATTTTCTAAGTAATAACTACTTTGTTTTGAGCCCTTTGAACTGAAACTGGTCATGCATAACTTCTGGTGTATGTTGTCTTTATGATTTTAATGTATTAGACAAACTCAAGCTGTGTGGATTGTTTACATTGTGAATGCAATCATATATTAACCCCTTCCCTCTTTAGCCACTTTTGACCTTCCTGACAGAGCCTCATTTTTCAAATCTGACATGTGTCACTTTATGTGGTAATAACTCCGGAATGCTTTCACCTATCCAAGCGATTCTGAGATTGTTTTCTCGTGACACATTGGACTTTATGTTACTGGCAAAATTTGCTCGATATGTTCAGTATTTAATTGTGAAAAACACCAAAATGTAGCGAAAAATTGCAAAAATTAGCATTTTTCTCAATTTAAATGTATCTGCTTGTAAGACAGGCAGTTATACCACCCAAAATTGTTGCTAATTAACATCCCCCATATGTCTACTTTAGATTGGCATTGTTTTTTGAACATCCTTTTATTTTTCTATGACCTCACAAGGCTTAGAACTTTAGCAGCAATTTCTCACATTTTCAAGAAAATTTCAAAAGGCCATTTTTACAGGGGCCAGTTCAGTTGTGAAGTGGCTTTGAGGGCCTTATATATTAGAAACCCCCAAAAAGTCACCCCATTTTAAAAACTGCACCCCTCAAAGTATTCAAAACAGCATTTAGAAAATGTCTTAACCCTTTACACATATCACAGGAATTAAAGCAATGTAGAGGTGAATTTTACAAATTTCATATTTTTTTGCAGAAATAAATTTTTAGTACAATTTTTTTTATAACACAGAAGGTTTTACCAGAGAAATGCAACTCAATATTTGTTGCCCAGTTTCTGCAGTTTTAGGAAATATCCCACATGTGGCCGTAGCGTGCTACTGGACTGAAGCACCGGCCTCAGAAGCAAAGGAGCACCTGGTGGATTTTGGGGCCTTATTTTTGTTAGAATAAATTTTAGGCACCATGTCAGGTTTGAAGGGCTCTTGCGGTGCCAAAACAGTCAAAATCCCCCAAAAGTGACCCCATCTGGGAAACTACACACCTCAAGGAAATTATCTAGGGGTACAGTGAGCATTTTGACCGCACAGCTTTTTTACAGAAATTATTAGAAGTAGGCCGTGAAAATTAAAATCAACATTTCTTCAAAGAAAATGTAGGTTTAGCGATTTTTTTTCTCATTTTCACAAAGACTAAAGGAGAAAAAGCACCGTAAAATTTGTAAAGCAATTTCTCCCGAGTAAAACAATATCCCACATGTGGTAATAACCGGTTGTTTGGAGACACGGCGAGGCTGAGAAGGGAAAGAGCGCTATTTGGCTTTTGGAGCTCAAGTTTAGCAGGAATGGTTTGTGGAGGCCATGTCACATTTACAAAGCCCCTGAGGGGACAAAACAGTGGAAACCCCCCACAAGTGACCCCATTTCGGAAACTACGCCCATTGAGGAAATTATCTAGGGGTATAGTGAGCGTTTTGACTCAACAGGTTTTTTGCATAAATTATTGGAAATAGGCCCTGAAAATGACAATCTAAATTTTTTCAAAGAAAATGTAGGTTTAGCTAATTTTTTCTCATTTCCACAAGGACTGAAGGAGAAAAAGCACCGTAAAATTTGTAAACCAATCTCTCCCGAGTAAAACAATGCCCCACATGTGGTAATAAACGGTTGTTTGGAGACACGGCAGGGCTGAGAAGGGAAAGAGCGCTATTTGGCTTTTGGAGCTCAAGTTTAGCAGGAATGGTTTGCGGAGGCCATGTCATATTTACAAAGTCCCTGAGGAGACAAAACAGTGGAAACCCCCAACAAGTGACCCCATTTTGGAGACTACACCCATTGAGGAAATTATCTAGGGGTATAGTGAGCTCTTTGACCCCACAGGTTTTTTGCAGAAATTATTGGAAGTAGGCCCTGAAAATAAAAATCAACATTTTTTCAAAGAAAATGTAGGTTTAGCTTATTTTTACTCATTTCCACAAGGACTGAAGGAGAAAAAGCACCACAAAATTTGTAAAGCAATTTCTCCCGAGTAAAACAATGCCCCACATGTGGTAATAAACGGCTGTTTGGAGACACGGCTTGGCTTAGAAGGGAAAGAGCGCTATTTGGCTTTTGGAGATCACATTGAGCAGGAATGGTTTGCGGCGGCCATGTCACATTTGCAAAGCCCCTGAGGGGAAAAAACAATGAAAACGCCCAAAAAGTGACACCATTTAGGAAACTACACCTCTTGAGGAATTCATCTAGGGGCGTAGTGAGCATTTTGACCCCACAGATGTTTCATAGATTTTATTAGAATTGGGCAGTGAAAATAAAAACAATCCTTTTTCTTCAATAAGACGTAGCTTTAGCGCAAATTTTTTCATTTTCGCAAAAATAAAGGAAAAAAAGAACCCAACATTTGTAAAGCAATTTCTACCGAGTACGGCAATACCCCATATGTGGTCATAAACTGCTGTTTGGGCACACGGCAGGGCTCAGAAGGGAAGGACCGCCATTTGGAGTGCAGATGTTTCTGGATTGGTTTCTGGGCGCCTGTGGGCCCAAAACAGTGGAAACTCCCCAGAAGTGACCCCATTTTGGAAACTACACCCCTCAATGCATTTACCTACGGGTGTAGTGAGCATGTTAACCCTGCAGGTGTTTTGTAGAAATTAGTGTGAACTCGATGTTGCAGAGTGAAAATGGGATTTTTTCCACAGATATGTGGACAATATGTGGTGCCCAGCTTGTGCCACCATAACGAGACAGCTCTCTAATTATTATGCTGGGTTTCCTGGTTTTAGAAACACCCTACATGTGGCCCTAATCTCTTGCCTGGACAGTCGACCAGGCTCAGGAGTGAAAGGGTACCATGTAAAATTGAGGCCTAATTTGGCGATTTACAAAGTATTGGTTCACAACTGCAGAGGCTCAGATGTGAAATAATAAAAATAAACCCCTGGGAAGTGACCCCATTATGGAAACTGCACCCCTCAAGGCATTTATTAAGGGGTGTAGTGAGCATTTTCACCCCACAGATCTTTTCCATAAATGAATGCGCTGTGGATGGTGCAAATTAAAAATTTATATTTTTCCCTAGATATGCCATTCAGTGGCAAATATGTCGTGCCCAGCTTATGCCACTGGAGACACACACCCCAAAAATTGCTAAAAGGGTTCTCCCGGGTATGACAGTGCCATATTTGTTGAAGGAAACTGCTGTTTGGGGACGCTGTAGGGTTCAGATGGGAGGAAATGCCATTTGGCTTTTGGAGCGTGGATTTTGCTTGGTAGTAGTTTTGTTTGGAGTCTTACTGGTGTTTCCGTTTATAATGTAGGGCATATGTAAGCGGGGCGGAGTATATAAGGGGCATAGTCAGGTGGTATAATAACGGGGTAAAAAAAACCAATAAAATAATCCATAGATGTTTGTTACGCTGTGAAGCAATCCTTTCCGCACCGGCCGGTGTCGCACTGATAAATGGTGTCATTTCTTATCCCCCTTTTGGTCCACACTCGGCACCTTTGTAGTTTGGGGAATTTTGCTGGGAAAGTATTAGCCTGGTATAATACGGGCACCGTCGCTTCCAGCGGATATGTTTGGGCTCTCCCCTTCCTGGTTCCCTAATTTTGGGTCCTTGAAAAATCGCCTCTTCAAACAGAAGAAATGTTCCCCTCGGGCACAACTGCATATTTTTTTATTTCCTGACTTATTGGAGCCATAACTAATTTTATTTTTCATAGACGTAGCGGTATGAGGGCTGGTTTGTTGCGGGACGAGCTGTAGTTATTATTGGTACCATTTTGGGGTACATGTGACTTTTTGATCACCTTTTATCCTATTTTTTGGGATGCCAGGTAAACAAAAAAATGCAATTCTGGCACAGCTTTTTTCGTTTTTTTTTTATACAGCGTTCACCACGCATTATAAATTACATGTTAACTTTATTCTGCGGGTCAGTACGATTCCGGCGATACCTAATTTATAGCACTTTTTCATGTTTTACAACTTTTTGCACAATAAAATTACTTTTGTAAAAAGAATGTATTTTTTCTGTCGCCAAGTTGTGAGAACCATAACTTTTTAATTTTTTTGTCGACGGAGGTGTATGAGGGCTTGTTTTTTGCGGGACGAGCTATAGTTTTTATAGGTACCATTTTTGGATACGTGCGACTTTTTGATCACTTTTTATTCTAATATTTGTAGGGCAAAGTGACCAAAAAACAGAAACTCTGGTAACGTTTTTTACGTTTTTTTTTACGCTGTTCACCGCGTGCAATAAATAATATAATATTTTGATACCTCCGGTCGTTACGGTCGTGGCGATACCAAATACATATGGTTTATTATTATTTTTCAATAATAAAGGACTTGATAAGAGTAAAAGGGGGATTGCGTTTTATTTGATTACTTGAAACTTTTATTGTTTTCAAACTTTTATTTTGTGCACTTTTTTTTACACTTTTTTATACTTTTTTTACACTTTTTCTCAAGTCCCACTAGGGGACTTGAAGTTCCAACGGTCAGATTTTTTTTTTTCTAATACATTGCACTACCTATGTAGTGCAATGTATTAGATCTGTCAGTCATTCACTGACAGCAAGCCGATTAGGCTTCGCCTCCCGGCGGGGCCTAAATCGGCTTCCGTAATGGCAGAGCAGGAGACCATTGTGTCTCCTGTTGCCATAACAGCAGTCGCCAGTCCCGATTGCCTGTCAGGGCTGGCGATCTGCTAGTAACCGCTACGATGCAGCAATCGCTTTCGATTGCTGCATCGAAGGGGTTAATGGCAGGGATCGGAGCTGGCTCCGGTTCCTGCCGTTACAGGTGGATGTCAGCTGTACAGTACAGCTGACTTCCACCGCTGATGACGCCGGATCAGCTCCTGACCCGGCGCCATCTTGCCGACAGCTACGGAAGCCGATCAGGCTCCGCCGCCGGGCGGATCTTGACCGGCTTCGGTGCTAGGCAGACCGGGAGGCCAGTATTAGGCCTCCGGTTGCCATTGCAGCCACCGGAACCCCGGCAATTTCATTACTGGGGTTCCGATGAGCTGAAAACACCTTAAGTGCAGCGATCGCGTTTGAGCGCTGCATTTAAGGGGTTAATGGCGGGGATCGAAGCTAATTTCGGTCCCCGCCGTTACAGCCGGATGTCAGCTGTAAGATACAGCTGAGATCCGGTGATGATGGGACCGGCTCAGCTTCTGAGCCGGTCCCAAACATTTGGCGTACATGTACGGCAAGATGCGGGAAGTCAGTACTTTCCATGACGTACATGTACGGCAAATGTCGGGAAGGGGTTAATCACATTGCTTTCCATGAAAGGGGTGTTGAAGATAATAATATTAACTTTTTCAAGCATCTAATAGGCCTTTCCTAGAACTCTACAACTCTAAAATACTACAGACAATCTAAATTTTCAGGGAGAGAAGGATCAGGCATGTTGAAATCTCGTTCCGGCAGCAGATAGGCTGCTGCTAGACCTGTCTGGCAGCAGCTTATTCACCTCTCCCCTTTGAAAATACATTCATGCTCCTTCAAGCCGTGCATGCATACAGATGTAGCCAAGTATATCTTGACTCTGATAACTTGCTGCAGCGTGATATCACACAACAACGGCCATTGTAAAGTCATTGAAAAAGTCAAGTTAAAGTTTCCTTCCACTGTGTATTTAATGCGTTAAAGGTCAAGATAAGATGGCTACATCTGTATGTATGGAGGAGTTGGGATGAATAGATGTCGGCCCACAGCTATCTAAAGTGTATGGACATCTTTACGCTCATTCAGTCAACAGCTATCTCTACCAATCTTCCCATAAACATACACACTTGCCAAGCTTGCATGTTTGTTTAGAAGGGAGAGGGAGACAAGCTGCTGCCAGACACTTCGGGAAACAGCTTATCTCCGGGAGCACAAGGAATCAGGCATTTTAAAATCCAACTTGCCCGATTCTCATTTTCCCCAACATCAGCTGCTGTGGTGGAACCCAATACTCCTTAGAGTGTCAACTGGTTTCAACAACATTAATCTAAGGCAGGGGTGGAGATCTTCTGGCCCGCGGGCCGTATAAGGACCACAAGATCATTTGGTCTGGCACAACCTCACTCAGACTGCTCTGCCGCCGCGCCATTCGTTGCTTGGCTCCGTCCGCCCTACTCACTCATTTAGGAGGGCAGACGGAGCCAAGTATGGCAGCGGCAGTCTGAGTGAGGTCGGTGCGTGCCGGCCTGAGAGTGAACCAGTCCAGTCACCTGATCTCACGTCAGTGACGTTAGGTCAGGTGACTTAGGTCAGGTTACCGGACTGGTCCACTCCCGGGCCGGCACGCACTGACCTCCTCACTCAGACTGCCTCATCCTCATTCACTAGTAGTAAATGACAGTACTTGGCTCCATCTGCCCTCCTTCTGCTCCTGACCTAAAATTTTGAAACTTAGCTGAGGCCTAAATGTAGAAATGTAGCTGTAGTGTAGATATAGCACCTGTCCTAAACACATGAAGTGAGGTCAGGTCACTTAAAGAGGCTCTGTCACCAGATTTTGCAACCCCTATCTGCTATTGCAGCAGATAGGCGCTGCAATGTAGATTACAGTAACGTTTTTATTTTTAAAAAACGAGCATTTTTGGCCAAGTTATGACCATTTTTGTAGTTATGCAAATGAGGCTTGCAAAAGTCCAAGTGGGTGTGTTTAAAAGTAAAAGTCCAAGTGGGCGTGTATTATGTGCGTACATCGGGGCGTTTTTAATACTTTTACTAGCTGGGCGCTGTGAAGAGAAGTATCATCCACTTCTCTTCAGAACGCCCAGCTTCTGCCTGATCACTGCTGTGACGTCACTCACAGGTCCTGCATCGTGTCAGACGAGCGAGGACTCATCGGCACCTGAGGCTACAGTTGATTCTGCAGCAGCATCAGCGTTTGCAGGTAAGTAGCTACATTGACTTACCTGCTAACGCCGAGGCTGCTGCAGAATCAACTGAAGCCTCTGGTGCCGATGTGTCCGACACGATGCAGGACCTGTGAGTGACGTCACAGATCTGCACTGCCAGAAGCTGGGCGTTCTGAAGAGAAGTGGATGATACTTCTCATCAGAGCGCCCAGCTACTAAAAGTATTAAAAACGCCCCGATGTACACACATAATACACGCCCACTTGGACTTTTACTTTTAAACACACCCACTTGGACTTTTGCAAGCCTCATTTGCATAACTACAAAAATGGTCATAACTTGGCCAAAAATGCTCGTTTTTTAAAAATAAAAACGTTACTGTAATCTACATTGCAGCGCCTATCTGCTGCAATAGCAGATAGGGGCTGCAAAATCTGGTGACAGAGCCTCTTTAAAGGTGTTTTCCCATGAAGGACATTTATGATATATCCACCGGATATGTCATAAATGTCAGATAGATGCGGGTCCCAAATCTATCTCTAGAACGGGGCCCTCTAAACCCCGTCCTACCTCTTTGTGTTGTGGCTGAAGAGTGTGATTTCCGACCATGAATAAGAAAACAGTGTAACTCGCTGAGCTATGCTGTTTCCGTAAGTCCCATAGAACTGAATGGTAGTTACAAGAACAGCGTAACTCGCATACTACGCTGCTTCCCTAACTGCCATTCACTACTATGAGAGTTACGTAAACAGCGCAGCTCAGCGAGCTAACGTGTTTTCTTCTTCATGGTCAGAAATCAGCCGTAAAACAGAGAGGTAGAACAGGGTTTAGGGTTCTAGAGATAGATGAGGGTCCCACACCTCTCTGACATTTATGACATATCCAGTGGATATGTCATAAATGTTCCTAATGGGGAAAACCCCTTTAAGTAAGTAAGTCAGAACAACTTACTGCTGCAAGCAGTTCTTTTCAAAACGTACCTTTGCAAAGAGTCAATTGCGCTCCAGACTGACCGACGCAGTTTCAACATTATCAATACCGGCTAACATCACACGCCTCAACAAAGAGAAGCAGTTCCAGCCATCAGATTATGGGTGAGTTAATATGTTTGACCATATAGCAGACTCATTTTAAGTTGATAATTTTGTATGGCCCGCAAATTATGTTATCAATATCCAAATGGCCCTTGGCAGAAAATAGGTACCCCAGCCCTGATCTAAGGATTACTAAATGCATATAAGCTAGATCAAAGTAGATGAATCCACCGATTTGGATGGAGTAGGACGATGATCTAATGTGTATAGCCAGCATTAGGCATCAAGCACACAAAGGTAATAATCTACTGATCCGTAGTATGGCGTCCGTTCAAATCTACGGGTCCATACTGTATCTCTGTGTGCCTTTGCGTTTAGGAACACTGATGTTTTTTCTCAAAAATTCATACAGAATCCACGAGAAAAATTAACTTAACGGGTTATTCACCCCTCACGGAGGTACCATTCAATGGCACTTGGAGTGTCTACCGCTCTTTGATACCAAACAATGTAGACTATGTCGGTCACCTTACAGGCTCCTTGCACACGGCTTTGCCATGTGCATAAAGGCCCTATTACACCGTCCGATAATCGGCAGCTGCAACGAGCGTCGTTCAACGAGACATCATTGATCGGCGCTCGTTTGCTCCTGAGACATGGAGCTATGGATGGGGACGAGCGGTCGTTACTCCGATCGCTCTTCCCCATACGTTATTATCATGTTGGCAGCGCGTCTCCCTGTTTACAATAAATCCCTATAGTGCTGGAAATATTGGGCCATTAGATCCTTTAAACTTAGCACCCAAAACCAGACAAAAAGGGAGACAATACTGGACAGGTTATTTTAATAGTCTACAATCATTGTTATCAACTGATAGACATAATGAAAAAATATACAGAATTTTTTTTGTTCTATGCCAAACAGCTTCTATGCTTCTTGATACATTTATATCCCTAGTGTGAATGTAATGTAAAACACTTCAGTTATAGACAGGTCTTTATTCAGTGGTAATTCAGGATATAAATTACCAATTTCTTTAATATTCCCATTCTTCTGAGCCAAAAGACTGAAGTGCATGTTACGTCTTCTATGATAACTCTGTCATCATAATAATCAATGACTAATAATAAGGGTCCATGCTAATGGAGTCGGTACTAGTCCATACTACAGACCCATACTATAGCCATTTGGTGCAGTCATAGGGGGAAATATCTTAAGATTTGCGTTTCAAATGCCAGTCTTAAACTAATTTACCTCAGCGGAAAATGTGCCTACTATATTAGGAGGTGCACACCTCTTAATATATTTGGCGCACCTTTAGCTGTCCGTAATACAGAAATGCAAATCCATGACTGCTATGAGCAGCTGTAGATTTGCGCCATAACTTACTCCAGTTTCTGTCATAAATTATGATAAATCTGTTGTTACAGCGGACACCCCTTCTCCTTGGTTAAACTCTGCCCCATTTTCTCATCACTTTTCTAAAGTCGTGGGAAAAGGCAAAAATTTTAGCGGAACTATGGTGTGCACCAAAATTTGCTATTTTTTTTCACCAGAAAACTGGTGTAAACCTTTTGATATATTCCACCAACAGTATTCTCTACTAGGAACAGTGGTTTGTAGGAAGAATACCTCTGCAATATGGCAGAGATAAAACATAGGTACAGTATAAGCCCATAGCAGACTTTGGGCTCCATACTACGGGTCCATATAGCATGTATCTGTAATATGCCCATGAGCATAGGCCCTAATACCAGTATTTATCTAGATGGAAAGACCGATTATGACAAATGCCCATGTGCCTCTTCTCTGAAGTATAACATTGGTCACTTGTCATAAGTTTTTCCATTTATGTACATCTTTAGCCTATTGCTCATATATATGTATAAAATTTGCCTTTGCTTTGGGAATTTAAAACCTACTGATAAGGTCTCGCACCGAGAAAAGCAATAGACTAAACATGTTTCTAAGTCATTAAAGCCAACTTATTTTTAAAGAATAATAACTACAGAAATCTTATCATCAGATGTCAAATGGGATTTTTGCTTCAGTTTAGGCAACATAATACAGTGGAAGAAATGTATATTTTGCTCCATTAAAAGTACATACTCAAGTCGGTCTTAAAGGTAAACACACTGCACTTTCCAGAATCAACACAGAAATTAAACACAAACATCAAGCGATTTTAGTGGCCAAATCAAAGTCAGTCTAGTCAAGAAAATGCCTTCAATTATCTTTGGTGGGGCTCAGTCTGCAGGTTAAATTAACCACGCGTAACTCTTTGTCTGAAGTGTGGCATATCATGGCTAAATATGCGACTGGTAGGCAACAAGGCTCCTGTTCCTGCTTCTTTGCTGTAGTACTACTGTAATCTTGAGAGAAATGGTATGTTTGCATATTGGTCTCTCCATTGAACCCATCATTTTATTTCTAAAGTCAATATATTTATTCAGAACTGGATATGCAGCACTAGACGAAACAAAAAATTATGATAGTTTTTATATAGATGACTTTGAATCCCTGAACCCAAAAAAATAAAAAAGTATTCCTATCATAATTTGGTATATCAGTCAGCATGTCAAGATATAATATTGGTGGCTGCTGGGGTGAATACATTTAGATCAGGCTGCTCATAGACATTAGATATATTTGGGGTACCCCACCGATATCAATGGTATCCACCATTGGAGAAAACAGAGACCTATCAGAAAGGATTTTTCATGTCTGATTCTTTTGTGTTCCTCAGGTCTAAGTGTTTCATAGGTGTCCTCTTCTCTATTGACATCTGTGAGACAGAGACATATTTTTTTAAATTAGGGCATTCGGCCAACAGTAAAGGCTCATGCACACAGCAATACCATATGGACAGACTCCGTACAGCAATGTATTTCCGCTAGAAGCAATGCTTCTAGGGAAGAGTACCACCGTATGGAATGGAATGGAATCCATGAGAAAAAAGCTTCATGTGCCTCCATGTAAAATCAGTACAAGGAAGAACCTTACACAGATTTCTATGGGCGCCCTGTTACGAATCTGTACCATGCATATCCGTAATACAGCCGCATGCATAAGCCCTTCTCCTAAAGGTCCTTTTACATCGGTATTAATATGACGGTAAATAAGTGCCGATCCATGATATAGCATGTTGATCGGCGCTCGTTTAGCTCCATATATCGCGAGCAATAACTGGCCTGTACGGGGATGAACGAGATCGTTCATCCCCATACAGTTTGCATCATTGTCGGCAGCACATCCCCTGTTTACACTGGGAGATGTGTCGCCAACAATGATTATTTTTATTGCGGCATAAAAGATGCGATCAGCCGGCAATGAGCTTTTGCTGGTTTGCCGGCTGATCCCTTTTAAACGGTCCGATGATCGGGAACGAGTGTTTGCATTTTAAAAAATTCTCTAACGTAAATATATTTTACAGCACGGTGGCTCAGTGGTTAGCACTGATGCCTTGCAGCGCTGGGGTTATTGGTTCAAATCCAACCAAGGACAATATCTGCTTGGAGTTTGTATGTTCTCCCCGTGTTTGCGTGGGCTTCCTCCCATACCCCAAAAGACTACCGATGAATTTAGATTGTGAGCTCCAATCGGTCAGTAAGTGTGGACCTCTGAACAGCGCTGCAAAATATGTTGGCGCTATATAAGTAACATAAATAAATAAAATGTAACTATTTAAAGGAATCTACCACAGAGACAGGGCTATTTGTTAGAAGTCCTAGTTTACACAGAAGTTGCAGGTGCCATTTGACATAGTGGCACCCATAGACTTTTGTTCAGGGTTATTCTATATTCACACTGTCTTTAGAGGCTTTATTTAAGGCCTCCATCAGCAGTCCCGGCAGATTTTATGGAAAGAATAGCGGAAAAGTAATGCTATTCTTCCCGTCAAAACAACAGATACCAGAATGGAACCAGACGGACCCCATTATAAGTCAATGGGGTCCATCGGGTGTTATAAATGGAAACCACATAATTTATGCAAATAACTAGACCCTCTTACATGCAACAATTCTTAAACCTGTGGACTCACTGGACCGTACCGCTATAGCGGGATAGCAGCTGGCCGACAGGATACCAAGTTAATGTCTATAGTTCAAATAAGGGTACATGTGGTAATTCAGACAATAACGATGTATGCTCAGATTGGACCTTGGCAGCAGGCAGACACCAGGCGTGGTGTAAAACGGAAGGCGTAGTATAAGGCACAACACTACTCCGACTCTCAATGACACAGGAACAAGGTAGCAGGGGTTGCAGGATACAGGTAGCAGGTACGGGAACACTGGGAACTGGAAAACACTAAGGGACCATTTGAAAAGACTAACACAGGTAAACACAACAACTCTCAGGCAATGAGGGAAGGGGCAAGGCCCTTCTTATAGTCCAGGGTGATCATGGGCTAATTTAACATACTTTTCAGGTGCGCTCGCTGGCGCGAGCACCCTACGGGACAGGGCAGAGTGAAGCGGAAGTGAGCGCTGGCATATCCTGAGGAGGAGATGCGGGCCAGTGCTCACTGATCCATGGCTGCGGCACAAAACCATTAGTTAGTAATGGATATTTCCATCATTACGATCCTCGCTCATTTCCTTCTGGCCAGGTGGGTAGTGTTATTGTTGTCTAGCAGTGGCTCAAGTCTCACGAGAGCCGTGCATTAGGCAGCAATAGCTCTTGTTAATGTAAATGCATCAATGATTTACGGCAGAATGATTGATCAAGATCAATGATAAATAAATGTATTTTCATAGAGTTTTCTCTACATTCACAATGGGCAAACACTTAATGACGATAATTGACCAGTGTAAATGGGTCTTAATGTTCCAGGCGTGCAGCTTCGAGGTCTCTCTTGGCCAGTCTTTAGTTTTTTCATCGTCGCATTCCAAAAGCTATAACTTTTCCATCGATGGAACTGTATTAGGGCTTGTTTTTGTGTGGGATGAGTAATATTTTTTAATAGAACCATATCTGGGTACATATAGATTTTCGATACATTTTTATTAGCTTTGTTGGGAAGTATGGAAAAAACAGCAGTTCCGCCATTATTTTTTTGCTCACCATTCAGCATATTAACATGTTGCCTTTATTCAATGGGTCAGTACAATTCCAGCAATATCAAATATGTTATAACATCCATGGCCGCGGATCGTCGTTCCTACTCACCCCTCGACGGCCACGGCCATGGAATTGTGAGTGCTGACCGGCATCTCCTCCCTAGGAGACGCCAGCACTCACTTCCGCTCCGCTCTGCAACCTCCCATAGTCTGTGCGCGCGCTCGTGCCCAGCCTTAAAGGGCCAGCGCAGATGCAAAAATATGGTTAATTAGTCATAATAACCTTGAACTATATAAAGGGCTCTGCCCTTTCACACCTTGCCTGAGCGTTGTTGTACTTTTCCCATGTTTGTATTACAAATTGTCCCTTAGTGTTATCCTGCCCCCAGTGTTCCTGTGCCCTGCTACCTGTATCCTGTACAGTGGCTCAGTCGTTAGCACTATTGCCTTGCAGCGCTGGGGTCCTGGGTTCAAATCCAACCAAGATCAACATCTGCTTGTAGTTTGTATGTTGTTTGCGTGGGTTTCCTCCCACACCCCAAAAACATACCAATAGGGAATTTAGATTGTGAGCCCCAATGGGGACAGTAAAAAAGAGGACATCTGTACAGCGCTGCGTAATATGTTGTCGCTATATATAAGTAACTGAAATAATAATAATATCCTGTGCTGTGTTTTATTCCTGAGCCTATTTAGTATTGGAGTCGTGTTGTGCCCCCTGCAGTTATACGCCACATCTGGTGTCTTCCGCCACATCACCATCTGGACTATCTCACTATCTCAGGTACCATTGTGCTACGAACTTGCATAGACTGTGGCTTGGCCAGCTGCCTCTCCGCTACGGCGGAGTGGCATAGTGGGCCCACATACCCTCAGACTGTGACATATGTATAGTTTGTTTTATGTTTTACTACTTCGGCACAATAGCAAATTTCATGATAAAAATGGTTTTTATATCGCCGCATTCCTAGAGCCATAGCTTCTTTCTTTTTTTCCAGCCATGGAGTCATATGTGGGCTTGTTTTTTGTGGGACGAGTCACATTTTTTATAACAACCATTTTCGGGTACATTATTTTTTGTGTGGGGGTTAGGAAAATTATATTCTGGATTTTTTTCTGTTTTTTTTTACACTGCTCAACATGCAGTTAAAATAATGTATTAAATTTGTTATATGACTCGTTACGATTGCAGCGATTCCATTATTTTTTTACATTTATTTTTACACTTTTGCAAAATAAAACCACTTTTTATGGAAAAAATATATATTTTATTTAAATACTTTTTTTTCTTAATAATCTTTTTAAATCTCTATTTTTTATTATTTTTAAGTCCTGTTAAGGGACTTCCCAATTTTGATCGCTTCTATAATGCTTTGATATACTTAGTTGATCAGAGCATTATTGCCTGTCAGTGTAAACTGACAGGCAATCTGTTATTCCGTGCCTTTAACACGGCCTATTAGGCATAAAGACATGGCAAACCTGACGGCCTATGTTAAGTCACTAACTGGCAAGACTACCATCGGCACCCCGCGATTGCCTCTAACTCCTTAGATGCAATGATCACTGCAGCGGGATAACGGCTGTAAAGTACATCACCGCAACGTAACTGTATGTCGAGGTGCTGGAAGTTAGTCCTCACAAGCAGGGTCGGCCTTAGGTGTGTGCGAGCTGTGCGAGTGCACAGGGAGCTCCACCCTCCCAGCATGTAAGGGGGCCACTCTGCTCTGCCTCTGCTCTGTCCTCTGCTCTTAGTTACACATGGAGTAAACAAGAGCCAAGGAGAAAGAGAAGAGGAGGAAGCTCCGCCCACAGCCCGTCCTGCAAGAAACCTGTGATCCTGTCAGCAAGGAGGGATGGTAAATGTCTGTGTGTCTATGTGTGTATATAAGTGTGTTTGTATGTGAATATGTGCGTACGTGTGTGTGTGTGTCTTTTTGTAAATTTGTGTTCAATATTAACTCCTTAAGGACGCAGCCTTGTTTTGGCCTTAAGGCTCAGAGCCCATTTTTCAAATCTGACATATTTCACTTTATGTGGTAATAACGTTGGAATGCTTAAACCTATCCAAGCGATTCTGAGATTGTTTTTTTGTGACACATTGGGCTTTATGTTAGTGGTAAAATTTGGACGATATATTCAGTGTTTATTGGTGAAAAATTGCTAAATTTAGAGAAAATTTATAAAAAATAGCATTTTTCAGAATTTAAATGCATCTGCTTGTAAAACAGACAGTTATACCACCCAAAATAGTTACTAGTTCACATTTCCCACATGTCTACTTTAGATTGGCATAATTTTTTGAACATTCTTTTATTTTTCTTGAACATTACAAGGCTTAGAACATAAACAGCAATTTCTCATATTTTTAAGAAAATTTGAAAAGCCTTTTTTTTTTTAAAAGGTAACTGTTCAGTTCCGAAGTGGATTTGAGGGGCCTATGTATTAGAACCCCCCATAAAACACCCCATTTTGAAAACTAGACCCCTCAAAATATTCAAAACAGCAAATTAAATTTTTCTTGCTGAATTTCAATTGTATTCAATTTTTTTTCTGTAACACAGAAGTTTTACCAGAGAAACACTACTAAATATGTATTGTCCAGATTCTGAAGTTCTTAGAAATGTCCCACATGTGGCTCTAGTGCGCTCGTTGACAAAAACACAAGCCCCAGAAGCAAAGAAGGACCTAGTGTATTTTGAAGCCTCTTTTTTTATTAGAATATATTTTAGGCAGCATGTCAGGTTTGAAGAGGTGTTGAGGTGCCAAAACAGTAGGAATCCCCCAAAAGTTACCCCATTTCGGAAACTATACCCCTCAAGGAATTAATTTATGGTTGTTGTTCCATTTTGACCCCACAGTTTTTACACAGCACGCATTTGAATTGGGCTGTGAAATTAAAATAATTTAATTTTTTCCAATAAGATGTAATCTTTGATCAAAATTTCTTATTTTCACAGGAAACAAAATACCCCATTGTGTTGCCCAGCAGTACCCCCTTTGTGGCGATAAACTGCCGTTTGGGCCCATGGGAGGCCTCAGAAGGGAAGGAGCGCTCTGTGTTCTTTGGAGTGCAGATTTTGCTGGATTGGTTTTCGGGTGCCATGTCGCATTTGCAGAGCCCCAGAGGTATCAAAGCAATGGAAACCCACCAGAAGTGACCCCATTGTGGAAACTACACCCCTCAAGGAATTGAGTTATTGTTGTTGTTACCATTTTGACGCCACAGTTTTTTCACAGCACCTATTTGAATTGGGCTGTGAAATTAAAAAAATTTCATTTTTTTCCAAAAAATGTAATTTTTTATCAAAATTTCTTATTTTCACAGGGAACAAAATACCCCATTTTGTTGCCCAATTTCTCCTGAGTGCAGCAATACCCCATTTATGGCAATAAACTGCCGTTTGGGCCCGTGGGAGGCCTCAGAACGGAAGGAGCGCTGTGTGTTCTTTGGAGTGCAGATTTTGCTGGATTGGTTTTCGGGTGCCATGTCGCATTTGCAGAGCCCCAGAGGTATCAAAGCAATGGAAACCCACCAAAAGTGACCCCAGTTTGGAAACTACACCCCTCAAGTAATACATTTATGGGTAATGTGACCATTTAGACACCATAGTTTCTTCACAGAACTTATTTGAATTGGGCTGGGAATTAAAAAAATATATTTGTTTTCCAAAAATATGTAGTTTTAGCTCAAAATTTCTTATTTTCAGAAGAAATAAAATACTCCATTTTGTTGCCCAATTTGTCCTGAGTGCAGCAATACCCCATTTGTGGTGATGAACTGCCGTTTGGGCCCATGGGAGGGCTCATTAGGAAAGGAGCGCTATTTGTTCTTTGGAGTCCAGATTTTGCTGGATTGGTTTTCGGGTGCCATGTCGCATTTGCAGAGCCCCAGAGGTATGAAAGCAATGGAAACCCACCAGAAGTGATCCCATTTTGGAAACTACACCACTCAAGGAATTCATTTATGGATGTTGTGACCATTTAGACCCCATAGTTTTTTCACATAACTTATTTGAATTGGGCTGGGAATTCAAACAAAATTAATTTTTTCCAATAATATGTCGTTTTGGCTGAAAATGTCTTATTTTCACAAGAAATAAAATACCGCATTTTGTTGCCCAATTTCTCCTCAGTGCAGCAATACCCAATTTGTGGTGATAAACTGCCATTTGGGCCCATGGGAGGGCTCAGAAGGAAAGGAGCACCATTTGGCCTACTCGGGATTTTTTGGTGCGAAGTCATGTATGCAGAAGCCCCTGAGGTACCAGTACAGTTGAAACCCCCAAGAAGTGACCCAGTTTTAAAAACTACACCCCTTACGGCATTCATCTAGAGGTGTAGTGAGCATTTTGACCGGAGACATACACCCCATAAACTGTAATGTGGGTTCTCCCGGGTATGGCAATCTCCTCAATGTGGCTGTTATCAGCTGCCTGGGCACGCAGCAGGGCTCAGAAGGGAAAGATGAGGGGGATAAGCTGTGCGGAGTGCATCAGGGTAAGTAAAACTGGGGTAGATTAAAAATCAAGGGATGTATGATAAATTTTGAAACACTCTTTCATATGGAGCCTTAGTTTTTCGGGACACATGTCACCTTGATATATTGTGTCCTCCCTTATCCCCCTCTTATAGCAGGCTTTGTACCTCTTTTGACTTTTTCCTTTCTTGCCAGTTTGGGGAACTTCTCCTGGAAAGTGTTGCCCTGGTACGATGCGTGTGGCTTCGCTTCCAGAAGTACTGGGTGCCCCCCTTCATGGTCCCTAAAAATTAGTTTCTTGATAACCACCTTTTGAAATTCCAGGAAAGTTCCCTTCTGGCCTGCACATCGACGTAGCACGTACGCATTGTATAATGCCATCTGTATGATGTGCATGGCCAGCTTCTTATACCACACCGCATGGCGCTGTAGAGCTTCAGGACTTGATCTGACAAGTCCACCCCTCCCATGTACCTATTGTAGTCCACGATGCAGTCTGGTTTGGGGATCACTGTACTGGTACCTCGTACACGTTCATGGGTACTGGTGTGGCATCTCTCTTGCCTTGTACTTGACACACAATATGTTGCTGCTGGATTGTGCCCTGTTCTCACCCCTTCTGAGTGTTTGCCCAAGCAGAGTCTTAGGGAGGCCTCTCAGATTTCTTCTAGCAGTGCCGCATGCCGCAGGACTTCTGGAAGCGAGGCAGTTGAAGAGTGGGACGCTGGTATAAAAATTATCCAGGTAGAGGTGGTAACTCTGGTCCAGCAGTGGGTGCACCAAATCCCACACAATTTTTCCATTAACTCCCAGTAAGGGGGGGGGGCATTCTGGGGGCTGAATACTGCTGTCCTTCCCTTCATATATCCTAAATTTGTAGGTATACCCTGATGCACTCTGGCACAGCTTATACATCTTCACACCATACCTTGCCCTCTTACCCGGCAGGTACTAGCGGAATTGAAGCCTCCCTTTAAAATGTACCAAGGACTCATCAATAGAAATACACTTCTCGGGGGTGTATGCTTGGGAAAACCGGGCACTGAAACGGTCTAATAGGGGTCTCCGTTTATACAAACATTTAAAACTGGGGTCATCTTGGAGTAGGCAATGCTCATTAGGAGAAGTATTGACTAATTTTTTTATTTTTTTCGGTTCCAGTTCAGATCTGAAGTTGCTTTGAGGGGCCTATATATTAGACACCCCTGTGAAACACCCCATTTTGAAACTAGACCCCTCAAAGTATTCACAACAGCATTTAGAAATGTATGAACTCTTTAGGTGTTTCACGGGAATTTAGAGCAAAGTAGAGGTGAAATTTACATATTTATTTATTTTTGTCAGAAAATCCTTTTTATACAATTTTTTCTATAACACAAAAGGTTTTACTTGAGAAATGCAATGTAATACTTATTGCCCAGATTCTGCAGTTTTGAGAAATATCACACATGTGGCCCTAGTGCGGTAATGGACTGAAGCACCGGCCTCCGAAGCAAAGGAGCGCCTAGTGGATTTTGAGGCCTCTTTTTTATTAGGCACCATGTCCGGTTTGAAGAGGTCTTGTGGTGCCAAAACAGTGGAAACCCCCAAAAGTGACCCCATTTTGGAAACTAGACCCCTTGAGGAATGCATTGTAGTTTTCTTGGGGTGCATGCAGCTTTTTGATCAGTTTTTATTCTATTTTAAGGTGGCGTGGTGACTAAAAAACAGCAATTCTACTATTGTTTTTTTTATTCTATTTTTTTACAGTGTTCACCGTGCGCTATAAATGACATATTCACTTTGTTCTGCGGGGCGATACGATTACGGCGATACCAGATGTTAATAGTTTTTTTATTTCTTATGGCGTTTGCACAATAAAATACGTTTTGTAAAAAATCATTTACTTTTTGTGTTGCCTTATTCTAAGAGCCAGAACTTTTTTATTTTTCCATCAAGAAAGCTGTGCGAGGACTTATTTTTTGCGTAACGAACTGTAGTTTCGATCAGTACCATTTTTAGGTACATGCGACTTTTTGATCTCTTTTTATTCCACTTTTTGGGAGGTGAATTGACCAAACAATTGTGATTCTGGTATGGTTTATTATTATTTTCTTTTACGGCGTTCACCGCGCGGTATAAATAACAAAATAATTTTGTAGTTCAGGCCGTTACGGACGCGGCGATACCAATTATGTATAGTTTATTTGTTTATTTATCTATTTTTATTAATAATAAAAGACTGATAAGGGATTTTTAATTTGATCACTTTTAAAACTTTTATTTTCTTATTTTTACCCATCTTTTTTTTACTTTTTTTTACTTTATTACTTTGTCCCATTAGGGGACTTGAGGGCAGGAGGCCCTGATTGCTAATACACACGCGTAGTGCAGTGTATTAGAGCTGTCAGCTACTCACTGACAGCAAGCATAGTGGGTCCTGACTTCGTCAGGACCCACTAGGCTTTCGTCGATGGCATAGCCGAACGCCATTGTTAGGCGTCCGGTTGCCATAGTCACCATCACCGGGCGCTATCGTGTAGCAGGCCGGCGATTGTAGCTTAACCCCTAAAAAGCCGCGATCCCTATTGAACGCGGCTTTTAAGGGGTTAATCAGCGGGGACACAGCGATCAGTCCCCGCTGTAGGAGCTGCGGCAACTGCTGTACGAGACAGCAGCTTTCACAGCTCCTGTATGTGTCGGCAAGACGGCCGAAACGGCCGTTACTCCCGTGTCGTACTATTAGGTCATGGAGCGTGAACGATACAGCTACCATGACCTAATAGTACGTCCAGGAGCAGGAAGGGGGTTAAAGAAGAACAGATACAATGAATATATCTGTGCTGCCCCCTATAAACTATTCTGCTCCCTATATACCCTGCTGCCCCTTATATACCCTTCTACCCCTATATTCTCTGCCGCCTCTATATACCTTGTTGCTGCTATATACTCTGCTGCCCCCTATATACCCTGCTGTCCCTATATACTCTTCTGCCTCTTATATACTCTGCTGCCCCTATATACCCTGCTGCCCCCTATATACCCTGTTGCCCCCTATATAACCTGCTGCTCCTATACACTCTTCTGCCTCTTATATACTCTGTTGCCCCTATATACTCTGCTGTCACTTATATACTCTGCTGCTCGCTATATACTCTGCTGCCCCTATATACTCTGCTGCACCGATATAATTTTCTTCCCCTTATATACTGTTGCCCCTATATACTCTGCTGACCCTTATATACTGTGCTGCCCTTTATATACCCTGCTGCCTCTAAAGGGAAAAAACACAGTTTGAAGGTGCACTGCATAATATATATATATATATATATATATATATATATATATATATATATACTGTGTGTGTGAGTGTGTATATATATATATATATATATATATATATAATGTATATGTGCCTCTGTGTGTGTATATGTGCCTGTGGGTATAGTTATCAGAGTGTGTTATCTGTGGTGTTAGATAGGACTGCAGGTAACATACATCTACTACATTATCTGTAGTGTGTGTGTGTGTGTGTGTGTGTGTGTGTGTGTGTGTGTGTGTGTGTGTGTGTGTGTGTGTGTGTGTGTATATATATATATATATATATATATATATATATATATATGTACTCAGAGTTATCACTGTGTTATCTGGGGTATTACATAGGACTGCATGTAAATTCTACTACATTAACTGTACTGTGCCTGTGTAGGTATATATGGGTATGTATGTGAAAATGTCTTTGTGCTTGTATATATGTGCCTGCACATCTATATATGTGCCTTTTATGTATAATATATACACTACCGTGCAAAAGTTTGAGGTCACCCAGACTATTTTGTGTTTTCCATGAAAACTCACACTTATATTTATCAAATGAGTTGCAAAATGACTAGAAAGGTTAGAAATAATGATTTTTATTTGAAATAATAATAATTTTATCCTTCAAATTTTGCTTTCGTCAAAGAATGCTCCATTTGCAGCAATTACAGCATTGCAGACCTTTGGCATTCTAGCTGTTAATTTGCTGAGGTAATCGGGAGAAATTTCACCCCATGCTTCCAGAAGCCCCTCCCACAAATTGGATTGGCTTGATGGGCACTCAGGGGGAACGGCACGTCATGCATTACACAGACAGCTCATTGGTTTCAGTGTGTCCTGTGTAATACTTTGCTTGCCCTCTGGTGGAGCTGCTAGAAAATTATATACATGCTTTCCGGTTCCCCCATAGCTTTCAGCTCATCGACAGGAGAACGCATCTAACAAAAAATATTCTGTGAAGTGGACAACCCCTTTAAATCTATGAGCAGTTACTATCCTGCTGTGACTGACGATACAAATAAAGTAATACACTAAACTATACCAATTACATTTCATAATATCTACTATATATATATATGTAGATACAAGACATACTATAATATAATAGGAAAAGATTCTAAATAATTTACAACCATGGATTCAAAATAAAAATTCTAACATACAAATTATATAAAAGTAATTGTGTAGAATATATGTTATATCCGAAATCAAGTAATAATAATGTAAATATAAATGGCGTACATGCATAGTATAATATTTACAGGAGGCTCGCTTTCCTGAATCAAATCAATTACAGCGTGAAAGAAATGATTTATCTGAATAACAAATGCAGGCCTCCTATTTACCGCTACTATGGCTATTGCTTTATAATTATGTTCATATTTTTCTTAGCACGCAAGAGCAAACAATGGCCATATTATATGAAGCATAAATACATCGGCACAATTATATTGCAGCACAGGATTTATAATTACTAAATACCAGATAACTGCTTCCTAAATGTTCCTGCTCTTTAAACGGTTTCATTTATAATTTAAAGAGCTGACAACTTTCCCGGGGTCCTTTATTTTATCTTGTCTGGAATAATTGAAGAGTAACTTAGTAAAAGGCTTTTTATTTTTCATTAGCCTTAAATTCAGCCACAATTAATGTGCCCAATTTGATTATAAACTGCACAAATTAAACAATAAAGAGCTGTCTAATGAGAAATTAATTATGGGAAACAGAAGAGGAGCTGGGCTGGATAAGAGTAATAAGTTATGGCCTATGGCAGGAGATGTCAGGCTTTAAAAGAGACAAAGAGGCCTTGCTTCAATGTGTGGCTGTGCTGATAGGAGTCCTCACAGATCACTAGATCCAGAAGCCATAAGAGTACGTAATTGAAACTACCAAAATCAATAGTGCTGACAACCTTAATTAAATTAAATATGTCTCTGATGGGCTCAAACAGCACGGCAACGGACCACTTGACCCTTTCCCTGAGCTCGGCTTGATATAATGTAACAAGCTGCATGATGAATTTCACCCCTGAGGACAGTTAGCACACACAAGCGACCAGAAAATTACTAGAAGAGTGATAGCCCCGGCTTCTTAACAAATGCTCCGGCCTCACTGAAGTATATAGATCATGGCCCTCCAAGGGGCTTCGAGTGTTTTGAGCTGGAAGATTGCCTGACAATTGTTTGTTGTGCTCATTCTAAATGATTACTGAAATATGATCCATAATAATGGTGTAATGTTTAGGAAGAAAGTTTTCCACCCTTTACTGCGTACCCTTAATGAAATATTATACCCAAGCTTACATTAGTCTGACGTGTTTCTAAGGCTAGGGACACTTAAAATCAAGATTTAAGATGGACAATTTTCTATATTATAGTAATGTAAATATTCATTTATAGGTTTATTGTAAATTCAAGAAGGATATAGCAGTCCTTTTTCTTCATTTTACAAATTTTTATTATTTATCGTGTAACTGTGACAATTACTTGGGTGTTTTTATCAAAAATGTACAGTGAGGCATATTTTTGATTCTGGGTTAAAGTGGTTCTTTGCTGTGGACAATCCCAACTTGTTAGAAGGTTTCCTTGACAATACACTGATCACAAAGTGTCCGACTATTGGGACCTTCAAGGCCCTTTTACACTGGACAATTATTCAAAGAACGCTCATTCCCGATAATTGTCCTCCTGTGTAAACAGGGCGGCGATCAGCAGATGAACGAGCAAACGCTCGTTCATCAGCTGATCGTATCGTTTTAAAAGTGTAAAATATTATCGTTGTCGGCAGTATATCTCCCTGTTTTAACAGGGAGACATCCTGCTGACAAGATTCATATGTATGGGGACGAGCGATCGGAGTAACGAGCGCTCGTCCCCATTCTAGCTCCTTGTGAGAGGAGCAAATGAACGCCAATCAACGAGCTGCTTGTAATCTGTGGGGAAAGCTAGCAGTAAGGTTTACATATTCCTGCAGCACCACCACAAGGCAAATTTTGCATTACACAATGTCTATCATATCAATGGGTTGTCTGTGCAATACAGGACAGGTCCTCCAGAGAGGGAGACACTCTTTGTAACCACTTTTCACTATGGCCAAGAGATCAGGATCCTGGATCAGGATACTGGACAGAGGACCTCCATGAAAATAGGTATTGTAAATGAGACAAACTGTTTAACTCTCAAGCATTTTGACATTGATAGAGTTAAGAGAACACTCCACAGAAAACTGATAACACTACTGCAGGGTCTGGAGGAAAAAGGTGCATGACACAGGGATTTAAAGAATCCCAAGAGGCCTGGCTGAGCTGAATGTACAGGGGAGAGGGAGACAAGCCAGACGCTTCTGACTGTGGCTTAATATGTCACGGTACGGGGTGTGGACCCACTGAGCCGTACTGCGTAGCGGGATAGCAGCTGGCCAAACAGGTATAATGCAATGTCTATAGTTCAGAAAGGGTACCTGAGGCAATGTAGACAGTAGCGGTGGATTCAGACCAAGATGAGGCTCCGACAGTAGACAGACACGGGGTGCGACACAATAGATGCAGTGGAGGGCACAACACAACTCCAACTCTTGAACGCACAGAGGCACGGTAGCACAGGATACAGGGTACAGGTAGCAGGAACAGGTAACACTGGGAACTGGAAAACACTAGGAGACTATTTGCAAGGACAAACTTAAGGTAACACAATAACACTCAGGCAAAGATCGAGAGGGCAGAGCCCCTTTTATAGTCCAGAAGCAGTCTGGGCTAATTGCATTTATTCTGCAAATGTGCGTGTACTGGCCCTTTAAGGCCGTGCACGCGCGCGCCCTGCCGGAGACAGAGTCCGGACCAGGAAGTGAGTGCCGGCATCTCCCAGGAGGGAGATGCTGCCGGGAACTCACTCTTCCATGGCCGCGGCCGTCAGAGGGTAAGGCAGGACGACGGTCTGCGGCCATAGACGTTACATAATATATGGCAAGATGAGGATTGGGCATGTTAAAATCCAACATGCCCAATCCTCATTTTCTCCAATGTTTATCATCATGCCAATGCCCTCATATACATTAGATTGTAGTATCTGGCACCAAGACATTAGCAGCAGATAAGTTGTGAGGTTGGGCCCCAATGGATTGGATTTGTTTTTCCTGCACATTGAAATCTTAGGAATTTGGAGGCCGTCAACACATTGAAATCTTTGTCATGTTCTTCAAACCGTTCCTGGTTTGAAGAACATGGCAGGGCGTGTGGGCGTATTATCCTGCTGAAAGAAGCCACTGCCATTAGGGAATACTGCTGCCATGAAGGTTAGTACTTGGCCTGCAGCAATTTATAGGTAGGTGGTACATGTCAAACAGGGGCATAGCTAAAGGCTCATGGGCCCTGGTGCTAAAATTCAGCTTGGGCCCCCCTACCCCTCCCCAACACCACAAGACCCCTACGCGTGCCTATGCCCAGCCGCCTTGCCCAACAGCCCCCATGCATGCCCCCACAGTATAATGCCCCTATAGCTGCTTCCACAGTATAATGCCCCCCCACACAGCATAATACTCCCCATAGCTGCCCCACACAGTATAACGCTCCCCATAGCTGCCCCCCGTACAGTATAATGCCCCCATAGCTGCCCCCACACAGTAAAATGCCCACCATAGCTGCCCCCACACAGTATAATGCCCCTCATAGCTGCCCCCACAGATAAATGCCCTCCATAGCTGACCCCACAGTATAATACCCCCATTGCTGCCCCCACAGTATAATGCCCCACACAGTATAATGCTCCCCATGGCTGACCCAGACAGTATAATGCTCCCCATAGCTGCTCCCAAACAGTATAATGCCCCCATACCGTCCCCCACACAGTATAATGTTCCCCATAGCTTCCCCATGCAGCATACTGCCCTCCACACAGTATAATGCCCCCATAGCTGCCCCCACAGTAAAATGCCCCCATAGATGCCCCCACAGTATAATGCCACCCATAGCTGCCCCATGCAGTAGAATGTTCCCCCTACAGTATAATGCCCCCACACAGCATAATGTTCCCACATAGAATAATGCCCCCATAGCTGCTCCATACAGTATAATGGGGGATACAGTATAATGCTCCTATAGCTGCCACCATATCAGCCCCCCTCCCATACCCAGTATAATGCCCCCATCTGTGCCTAATAGAAAAATAATAAAATTAAATAATTACTTACCTAACTCCGTTTCCACGATGAGTGGAGGAGATCCCTCTCCTCCTTTGGCCTGTGCTATGAGTGACTCAGTGCAGACAGGCGCGTTGACATCACTACATCGCGCCGTTAGCTCTTTGCTCCAGCATTGAGTTCAACTGTGTTGATGAATACCTATATTGATCCAGACCAACGATAAACGTTTCAATAAATGTCCGCACATATCAAAAAAGCTAGAAACTGAATACCCATAACTGTATGTGAGGACATATCACACATCCAAAGAGGAAGAAATAACACCAAGTACAAATATGTACCATGCAAAAAATGTAAATACTTTATTACAATACTCATAAAAACAGATTGTCCATCATGACCTAAAATAAACACACAATTAAAATACAGTGGTGTGGAGAGCGATGAAGACTACTCAAGTAGCATATACTCAACATATAAATAACGTTTGCTATAGTATCAATGAGGTGAATATCTGAAAAAAGACATACAATATGTATATATATCAAATAGAGAGACACAAATACACCTTAAGGAAATATATCCTAACGATAGAGTGTACAGAGGACAAAAATAGAGTATACAGATAAACGATCGCAAAGACACTAATACAAATATAATTGTAAGTGCATAGGCACCAGGGAATCACCACAAATTTAAAGACCCACCAGAACCTATACCGACCCGTATGTTGCATAGTGAGTGTATACAGACAGATTCCACACCAAGAGCCCCAACGCACGTTTCGCGTCAACTTTTTCAAGGGGTAATGACTGGTAAGGTGGCTGGCATTATATATACAGGAAATAGTGGGAGGGCTTTGTTAGAGCGAACCAATAACAACCCGATACCCACAGTGGATAACCTTTGACATTAGAGGTGTAACAGGTGTTCCACACCTGAATGTTAATCACCTGAGTAATAGTCCATAGAAGGCGGGCACTTCCGATACGTCCCTACATGCAGGTGTCTGGAGGATGCAGGCGCGCATGCACATCCGCATCAGCACCAAGCGCCGGAAGGAGGGAACGGGAAGGCACACAAATCACGCTCTGTCGTATAGTGGCCATTTTAAAAACTGCCGAGAAATCGTTTATTGCCCACATACCGCATAAAGCATATGTGGGACTACAGAACGAACTAAGTGAAGGAGGTAAATATACCATCACTTCACCTCAATAGAGGGGAAGGAATGGTAAAGGTCTCTCAACATACGAGCTTGTACAGCACCAATAATACATACATAATAATAATAGTAAATACAAAAATATATACTTATTGGCTGATAATTTACTCAGAAAGTGCAAATGCAATTTCATAGATATATCATTATAAGCAAATACAAATATAAATACATACAAATGTATACATATACAGCAAAATACAAGGGGATCAAAAGAATATAATAGAAGAAAATATTTAGAAAAGGAAATAAAACAATAATTAAAGTGAATAAAAATAAAGGTGATGAACACACGTGCAAAGTGACAAGTGAAAAAAATAAAAAAATATAAATAAAAGTGAAATGTGAAACACACGTAATAAGACTATACCTGAAAAGCATAAGAATATATATTTGTATTCATCTGAAGCAGAAACACAGGTCAATGGTTAGTACATAGTGTAATAATGATGCAAACATATATATTAAATAAAAAGTGTATATAAACATATATATATATATATATATATATATATATATATATATAGTAAAGAATTTAACATATATATATGCAAAAAGTGTGAATAAATAAATAGATGAATAATATTGTATAGTATAAAAGTGTTTATTAAAAATATGTGTGATCCGGACACTTAATGCAAATGAATACCCCTTGAAAAAGCTGAGAATAATATAACACCCCAATTATACATGTATTTAGAACATGCTAGATGAGAACATCCAGCAAAAAGGTATTCAGACGTATGCTGTATAATGCTCAAAATCCCAACATTCAAATCGACCAGTTAATTGCACTCGAGTAAATGTAGCCCCATTAAAAAGAGACAGAAAAATAATGTCAAAAATCACCACCATATGTACATATCACAAATAGTACAAGATATGCACAAACCAAAAGACCAACATGATATAGAAGATGTACCACAAAGTCCACCATACCAGGCACATATATATACACAAATATAAAGATTATTAATAGAAATTTAAAACTAATGATGCCATAGGACCCGAATATTCAGAGAAAGGAAGCGAAGGACATTTTTTCGTTTAGCCCTAGAGGGGAACTAGTCTTCCGTTTTGTTATCCATTTGCATTCAATGCATTCCAATTTGCGTAAGGTGTCACCACCACGTGATCCGATAATTATTTTGTCAATGCCATGTACTTTCAGATCTTGCCATCTATCTTGCTCACGGACGTTTATTGAACTTCTGATTGGATGGGATAAGAAACAGTTGGAGGAAATTGAAAAGCTAATACTACCTCTACAGGAGAGGGTAAGAGTGGAACTTACTTCTGAACTTCTTGCCAAATTCGAACACGAATTAAGTATTGAATATACCAAATGGGAGAAAGATATAAAAGAATTTAAATCCAAGAAATTTCAACGGGATTTGATGGACTTCCAGGAACAAAGGGTGTATAAATGGCAACGACGTGGTTCTTCTACATTGGTGCGTTCTGAATCTTCATCTTCATTGGATAGGGCAACTTCTGGGACCTCACAAGGAAGTCTACCAATGAGAACTAGGAGATATGAAACCAGACGTACTCCGACAAAAATAAAGATTATTAATAGAAATTTAAAACTAATGATGCCATATAGGACCCGAATATTCAGAGAAAGGAAGCGAAGGACATTTTTTCGTTTAGCCCTAGAGGGGAACTAGTCTTCAGTTTTGTTATCCATTTGCATTCAATGCGTTCCAATTTGCGGAAGGTGTCACCCCCACGTGATCGATAATGATTTTGTCAATGGCATGTACTTTCAGATCTTGCCATCTATTATTATAAAATTCACGGAAATGTCTAGGAATAGATTTAAGTTTATCAATTTCATCCCAATTATTGCTCTCAATTATTCCTGCCTTTTTAATGTCTCTCACATGTTCCTGAACTCTAGTTTTTAGTTCTCTCGTGGTCATACCTATATAGGAAAGGCCACAAGGACAGGTCGCCATGTAGACCACCCCAGTAGTACTACAATTAATAAAATGTACAATTCTGAAAAAAAAATTGTTTTCGGAGTCAGACAATGAATCGGTCTTTTTTTTGGCTGTAAGCTGGGGTTTCAAAGGTAAGTACTTCTTTAGATCAGGATCGGTCAACAGAATAGGCCAAAAACTAGTCACAATTTTTCTCATCTCCGCCCATTGTGTGTTATATGGAGTAATAAGTCTTACCATATCATCCTTACTCTTACGTTTTTGTTGAGTAAGTAAACTCTTACGGTCAGTGTTCCTTGCTCTCTGATATCCTTTCTCAATATCATTTTTGCGATACCCGCGTTGTAAAAAGTGAGTCCTCAAACAATGAGACTCACTTTCAAAATTCGAATGAGAATCACATACACGTCTTGCCCTCAAAAATTGACCCGTTGGAATGGCACGTATAACATGTGAGGGATGAAAGGACGATGCATGTAGGAGAGCATTTCCCTTTGTTTTTTTCCGGAAAATAGTAGTGCTAAGCTTACCTTTATTTTGCACTGTGATATTAATATCCAGGAAGTCCATATTTACTTGACTGATCACACTTGTTAATTTGATGTTCTGTGTATTGTTGTTCAAGATGGATATGAAATGATCCAGTTCTACTCGCGTGCCCTGCCAAATAATGAGGATGTCGTCAATAAAACGCATCCAACTGACAACACATCCAGGCACCATATCTATTGCTTCCTGTACGGTTTCATGTTCCCAAAAACCTAGAAATAGGTTTGCATATGAAGGGGCACAAGTGGCACCTATAGCTGTCCATCGGAGTTGTAAATAATGCTTGTCCCTGAACACAAAATAATTGTGCTCCAGGACAAAACGCATGAGATAAACTAGGAATTGAAAAAATTCACAGTCATGATCACATGAGCGCAAAAAGTATTGAATGGCACGCAACCCCAAATCGTGATCGATACAAGTATAAAGGGATTCAACATCGCAGGATAACCAATACATGTCCTGCTCAATTGTCACCCTGTCAAGACGTTTCAATGAGTCTTTAATATATGATTGGAGACTCTCCACACAAGGGCGGAGATAATAATCCAAAAAGCGACAAATGGATTCACATAAACTTCCACATCCTGACACAATTGCTCGACCAGGTGGTTTCTTTTGATCTTTATGTACCTCTGGTAGGAGGTATAATGTGGGAGTAATGGGAAATTTGACAATAAGTCCATCCATGATTTTCTTGGTGATAATATTATTATCACAAGCTTCCACCAGCATCTCATCAAGCTGGCCCTTAAAAATGTTAGTTGGATTGCATGCCAAATGTTTATAGCACTCTACATCATGTAGTTGCCGATATGCCTCAGATTCATACATTTCAACAGGCCACACCACCACATTTCCACCCTTGTCAGCGGGTTTGAACACAATTCCCTTCATTTCCTTCAATTCACGCAGCGCCTTACGTTGCGCCCATGATAAGTTGTCATAACCGCGTTCTTTTGGTAGCTTTTGAAGTTCATCCACCACCATTCTAACAAACATCTCCACCGATGGATTCAATAATAAAGGTGAAAATGTGGTAGATTTTGGACGAATAGTATCCGGGAACCTGCCAGTACTTACCTCCTGTTCCTAAAGTAAAGAGTCTAACGCCCGGACCGCTTCCAATTCCTCATGTGCTGTAAACAAATTATGAGGATCATTTTTAGAAAAATATTTTTTGTATATTAGTTTGTGTGCAAACAAAAACACATCCTTGATGGCTATAAAGTCGTCAAAACTAGACACAGGGCTAAATGTAAGCCCCAAGGAGAGCAAATAATTTTGACTTGGAGTGAATATTATATCAGAGAGGTTAATTACCTTCAATTCACCTCTTTTTGTCGGAGTACGTCTGGTTTCATATCTCCTAGTTCTCATTGGTAGACTTCCTTGTGAGGTCCCAGAAGTTGCCCTATCCAATGAAGATGAAGATTCAGAACGAACCAATGTAGAAGAACCACGTCGGTGCCATTTACACACCCTTTGTTCCTGGAAGTCCATCAAATCCCGTTGAAATTTCTTAGATTTCTATTCTTTTATATCTTTCTCCCATTTGGTATATTCGATACTTAATTTGTGTTCGAATTTGGCAAGAAGTTCAGGAGTAAGTTCCATTCTTACCCTCTCCTGTAGAGGTAGTATTAGCTTTTCAATTTCCTCCAACTGTTTCTTATCCCATCCAATCAGAAGTTCAATAAACGTCCGTGAGCAAGATAGATGGCAAGATCTGAAAGTACATGGCATTGACAAAATAATTATCGGATCACGTGGTGGTGACACCTTACGCAAATTGGAATGCATTGACTAGTTCCCCTCTAGGGCTAAACGAAAAAATGTCCTTCGCTTCCTTTCTCTGAATATTCGGGTCCTATGGCATCATTAGTTTTAAATTTCTATTAATAATCTTTATATTTGTGTATATATATGTGCCTGGTATGGTGGACTTTGTGGTACATCTTCTATATCATTTTGGTTTGTGCATATCTTGTACTATTTGTGATATGTACATATGGTGGTGATTTTTGACATTATTTTTCTGTCTCCTTTTATAGGGGTTACATTTACTCGAGTGCAATTAACTGGTCGATTTGAATGTTGGGATTTTGAGCATTATACAGCATACGTCTGAATACCTTTTTGCTGGATGTTCTCATCTAGCATGTTCTAAATACATGTATAATTGGGGTGTTATATTATTCTCAGCTTTTTCAAGGGGTATTCATTTGCTTCAAGTGTCCGGATCACACATATTTTTAATAAACACTTTTATACTATACGATATTATTCATATATTCACCTATTTATTTATTCACACTTTTTGCATATATATGTTCAACTCTTTACTATACATATATATATATATGCACTTTTTATTTAATATATATGTTTGCATCATTATTACACTATGTACTAACCATTGACCTGTGTTTCTGCTTCAGATGAATACAAATATATATTCTTATGCTTTTCAGGTATAGTCTTATTACGTGTGTTTCACATTTCACTTTTATTTATATTTTTTTATTTTTTCACTTGTCACTTTGCACGTGTGTTCATCACCTTTATTTTTATTCACTTTAATTATTGTTTTATTTCCTTTTCTAAATATTTTCTACTATCATATTCTTTTGATCCCCTTGTATTTTGCTGTATATGTATACATTTGTATGTATTTATATTTGTATTTGCTTATAATGATATATCTATGAAATTGCATTTGCACTTTCTGAGTAAATTATCAGCCAATAAGTATATATTTTTGTATTTACTATTATTATTATGTATGTATTATTGGTGCTGTACAAGCTCGTATGTTGAGAGAACTTTACCATTCCTTCCCCTCTATTGAGGTGAAGTGATGGTATATCTACCTCCTTCACTTCTTTCGTTCTGTAGTCCCACATATGCTTTATGCGGTATGTGGGCAATAAACGATTTCTCGGCAGTTTTTAAAATGGCCACTATATGACAGAGCGTGATTTGTGTGCCTTCCCGTTCCCTCCTTCCGGCGCTTGGTGCTGATGCGGATGTGCATGCGCGCCTGCATCCTCCAGACACCTGCATGTAGGGACGTATCGGAAGTGCCCGCCTTCTATGGACTATTACTCAGGTGATTAACATTCAGGTGTGGAACACCTGTTACACCTCTAATGTCAAAGGTTATCCACTGTGGGTATCGGGTTGTTATTGGTTCGCTCTAACAAAGCCCTCCCACTATTTCCTGTATATATAATGCCAGCCACCTTACCAGTCATTACCCCTTGAAAAAGTTGACGCGAAACGTGCGTCGGGGCTCTTGGTGTGGAATCTGTCTGTATACGCTCACTATGCAACATACGTGTCGGTATAGGTTCTGGGGGGCCTTTAAATTTGTGGTGATTCCCTGGTGCCTATGCACTTACAATTATATTTGTATTAGTGTCTTTCCGATCGTTTTTTTTCTGTATACTCTATTTTTGTCCTCTGTACACTCTATCGTTAGGATATATTTCCTTAAGGTGTATTTGTGTCTCTCTATTTGATATATATACATATTGTATGTCTTTTTTCAGATATTCACCTCATTGATACTATAGCAAACGTTATTTATATGTTGAGTATATGCTACTTGAGTAGTCTTCATCGCTCTCCACACCACTGTATTTTAATTGTGTGCTTATTTTAGGTCATGATGGCCAATCTGTTTTTATGAGTATTGTAATAAAGTATTTACATTTTTTGCATGGTACATATTTGTACTTGGTGTTATTTCTTCCTCTTTGGATGTGTGATATGTCCTCACATACAGTTATGGGTATTCATTGAGTTCAACTGTATCTGTGTCCTAAGGACGCAGATACAGATGGAATCGGGACAAACGTGGTCAGCAATGTGTGGCAACTCTGGGCCCTACTGGCCCCACAGGCATGGGGCCCAGTCGCAACTGCAACAGTTGCGACCCCTATAGCTACGCCACTGATGCCAAAGTAACATCCACATGAATGCAGAACTAAAGGATTCCCAGCAGAACATTGTCCAGAGCATCAAACTTCCTCCGCAGACTTGTCTTCTTCCCGTAGTGCATCCCGGTGCAATCGCTTCCTAAGGTAAGAGACGCACATGCATCCGCATGATGTGAAATAAAACATGATTCATCAGACCAGGCTATCTTCTTCCATTGCTTCAAGGTCCAGTTCTGATGCTCACGTGCCCATTGTAGGCACTTTTGGCAGTGAACAGCGGTCACCATTGGCCCACTGACCTGTTCCAGGCTACGCAATCCCAAACGCAGCAAACTGTGATGCCCTGTATGTTCTGACACCTTTCTATCATAACCAGGAGTAAATTTTTCAGCAATTTCTTCTACAGTAGCTCTTCTGTGGGATCAGACCAGACGTGCTAGCCTCCATTCCCCACGCGCATCAATGAGCCTTGAGAGCCCATGACCCTGTTGCTCGTTCATCGGTTGGTTTTCCCTGGACTACTTTTGGTAAGTAACAAAACCGAGAAAGCAACATGAATCAAAGTGCCCCAATATTAAGATGAGTAGAATGCATGTCAAATTTGGTGGGTTGATTCAAGGGTGTTATACCCAAACAGCATCACAACTAAATATATAAGACCAAAAGAAGAAAAGGATGCTGGGAAACCGAAGGGTAATAGAAAAATACAAAAGTTCTTTAGTAACATATATGCGTCATACAATGATAAAAGAATCCATAGGCCAACAGTAAAAACAAGGATACTCAGCTGAAGATTGTCCGGATGACCACTGATACATACAATATGTGTGAATGCCCTAAAAATGCTAGTGCAAGCGATAAGAATGTCTAACATAGGCAGTTTGATTAACCAAAACAGATGTAAATGCATGCACATTTGCATGCAGTGGAAATCAAGCAATACATTAGTCCTAATAGTCAATGGTAAGTGTTTTAGTTAGAATGCAGTATATGCTAGACACCCTACATATATTGTGCATGCAGGAAAAATAAGCATGCACAGACAAAAGTAAAGCAAGAGTAGAGTATGTTATATCAGTAAGTAAGCCATAGTATGGAAGTCTGACATACCCATAGTGTAAAGACCGGCCTGTCACAGCTGTCTTGGTTAATCAAACTGCCTATGTTAGACATTATTATCGCTTGCACTAGCATTTTTAGGGCATTCACACATATTGTATGTATTATCAGTGGTCATCCGGACAATCTTCAGCTGAGTATCCTTGTTTTTACTGTTGGCCTATGGATTCTTTTATCATTGTATGACGCATATATGTTAATAAAGAACTTTTGTATTTTTCTATTACCCTTCGGTTTCCCAGCATCCTTTTCTTCTTTTGGTCTTATATCCTTTTGGTAAGTAGTAACCACTGCATACCGTGAATACCCCACAAGTCCTGCCATTTTGGAGATGCTTTGGCCCAGTTGTCTGGCCGTCATAATTTGGCCTTGTCACTGTTCTAATGTTTTGACTAAATTATATATATACCACTTTGTGGTTGACTTGCTGTGGTTCCTAAACACTTCCACTTTGTACTAATATCACTCACAGTTGACAGTGGAATATCTCGGAGGGAAAAAATGTAATGAACTTACTTGTTACAACGGTGGCGTCCTATTACAGGACCACGTTAGAATTCAGTGACCTCTTTTTAGAATGACCCATTCTTTCTCTAAGGTTTGTAAAGGTGACTGCATTGGGAGGAGCTTGATTTTATACACCTGTGGCAATGAAACTGAAGGAAATACCGGAATTCAATGATTAAGAGGTGTGTCCCAATACTTTTGTCAATATAGTGTATTTAACCCCTTCCCGACATCCGCCGTATATATACGGCGCACGTCGGGTGGGGGAGTATGGAGCGGGCTGACGGGCTGAGCCCACTCCATAAGACGAGTGTATTGGCTGTGTATTACGGCCGACAATTCCGGGAAAAGAGAAGGATCCCGCTCGAGCACGACTTAACCCGAGCTCGTTTAACCCGTTAAATGCCGCGGTCAATAGCGACCACGGCACTTAAATGACTAAAAATGTAACGTTCCAAGGCCCCCTCTGCGGCGAGATTGGGGGGTGCCGTTGGTTGGCATAGCAGCCTGGGGGCCATCTTTTTTAATAAATGAAACAAAAATGAAAAGTTAAAAAAAAATTTTTTCCCATATTTCCTCAAGCACAATGTAAAAAAAAAAATTAACATAACTGGTATCGATGCATCCGTAAAAGCCTGAACTATTACAATATATAATCATTTAGTCTGCACGGTGAACGCCGTAAAAAAAAAAAAAAAAAAAATATAAACTACAGCTCTCTCTGCAAAAAAAAAGCCCTCACACGGCTAAATTGTCTAAAAAATAAAAAAGTTATGGCTCTCAGAATGTGGCGACAAAACTCAAATTTTATTTTTAACAATCAGTTTTTTCCTTGCAAAAGTACATAAAAAAACTATATAAATTTGGTATCGCTGTAATCGTATTGATCTGCAGAATAAAGTTAACATGCCGCTTTTACCGCACTGGGAATGCCGTAAAAACAAAACCACCCAAAAGATTGAGGAATTGCTGTTTTTTTCCTATTTCACCCCCTTTTTTCCAGATTCCCACTACATTATATGGTACAATAAATGGTGCTGTGAAAATCTACAACATGTCTCGCAAAAAACAAGCCCTCATACGGCAATATTGATGGAAAAATAAAAAAAGTTACGGCTTTTGGAATGTGGAGAGGAAAAAAACGAAAGTGAAAATCCGAAAAATGGCTGCGGCGGGAAGGGGTTAAAAAAAATAAAGTAAAATAAAATAAAACATAACGGTTGTAATGTAATCAAGAAAAAGTGATATCGCTCTGCACCGTTTTCCGTGGTCAGGACACACAGCTCGAGTGCATCGGGGAACTGGAGAATATTCATTTCCGGTGCACCTCTCTCCACACCGAAGCGCACTGGACTCCTGGGCAGAGAGTAATAACACTTCTAGGATTTCAGAATGTTGATGTCAGCATTAACAAACTGTTGCTTAATTATAAGCCTGTCAAAGATCACAGGCGAGGATTATTGAAGTAAATGCCTTTCAAGTGCTCAAGGTGTTGCTGTGACAACCCCAGCAGAGAAGGGATTGTTCGGGGGCAGCCTAACTGTGGGCTTTCCATTCCAAAGGAGTTTAAATCATCCAAATCAGTCGCTGCCTAGCAAATACTTTAATCACTGTAAACACACACTGAAGAAGAGAGGGAAGTAGGAGCACGGTACAATTACTGTATTATCTTGTATTGATTCACACAATCTGATTTACAGTGTGACCAAGAATGCAGAACCAGAAACTCCCTTCAATAACCAATGTTCTTCATGGTTACTTGTTCATAACTTTTTAAAATAAAATTGTACAAAAACTTACAAGAATTATGTATAATTGTATTTCAATGTAATTGGTGGCAGCAGTCACTTAGCTATTTATATAGGACATGAGAGATCTTAGATATTATTACCATTGAGTATATTGATATATGGTTTTCACAAGGCATTATATTGTAGTAACACACGGTACATGTGATTTATGCTGGCCATACACTTTAGGTAGCTGTCGGCTGAACGATCTATCGGCCGACAGCTACTCCTCCCGAATCCCCATGCACTGTCGGCTCGGCATGTGTTTTTAATAGGGAGAAGGCCGCTGCCAGTCTCCTCTTGCAGCGGATTATTTTCTTATCTACTAACAAACAAAAGGATCTGGCATGTTGAAATTCAACATGCCCGACCCTTCTCTCCAACGACATTTACCATTGGGGAGAATGGGGACACCGCCATACACATTAGATTAAATTAGTGGGTTCGGCCGACATATATCTAATGTGTATGGCCAGCTTTACACACATCAATTGTGGACCCCAAATTAGTTCAATATCAATACTGGGATAGCTGGTCTGTGCTGCTCATTTAAGTTGGCTATACCCAGCCAGATGTCTCACCTATACCAACTGGCGATAAGACATCGTCCTGCCTCATAGAACCCCTGCTGTGCCAGCAACACAGCAGGGTGTCGATTCTTTCTTTCTCTATGAAACAACTTGAAGGCTCATTTACATTACTCTGATATTTGAAATAAATTATAAATCCCTCCTGGCAACTGCTTCAAAAATGTTTGTAACTTGATTCCTACGTTGCATGATTATCGACGATTATTGACAGATTGGGCAAAAATATTAGGTGGTTTGTCACCAGGTTTACACACAAAGATAAGTAAAGTTTACATATACAGTTTTGTCCCCATTAAGACAAATAGCCACTTGGAATTGCACCGTGTACATGGGCAATTAATCCGATAGAAGTGTGTCTCATCTACCAAAAATGTATCTGGCCTGCTTACAATTTTTGGTCTGCAAAAAAACAGTCTGGAAAAAATTGCTCTTACTCTTTTAACTGCATTGCACTTGAACATGAACTTGACTTTCACTCTGACCTTGGTCTTGTTCCTTTGGATTTTTTGCCTGATCCTGTTGTTCCACTTCTAGTTATGATCCCTGGCTATCCCATGACTATGCTCCCACCTCATCCTCTGGCCTTTCGCATCTCTGGTGACGACCTTTGGCTCCATTCCTCGCTTCTGCCACCTATTGGTGACTATTCTGGGGACCGCAACCTAGAAATCTAACCAGGAAAGTCCATACCTCCTTGCGGGAATTAAGGGTGACGAACAGGAGATACATTGGACTCCGCACCCCAGTTTAATCAACGCCAGAGGTTCCACATCCTTGTGAGAAACGCAACACACCCAGCATTGGAGAATGCAAACATTCAAACAAACTAATTAAATGGAGCAATTGTCAATGGGAAAATGGTTCCGGTGATAGCAAAGTATTGGTGCATGATTAACAGAATGTCCTGAAATTGAAAATATTGTAAAACTGACTTGATGGGATGCTGGGAATTGTGTCGTTCTAAATGCTAAACAATTAATTTGTTGTAAAATTGAGTAGGACAAAAAGAAGGTCTGCGAACTTTGGGAGTCCACATCCCTCCCTTCAGGCCCACAGATGATGGGACCCAATGGAGGAACACTCCCTCAGCTGTCAGAGGAGAGGTTGACTTTCTGGTCTTTTGACATACAGTTGACTGAATATCTTATTTTAAGAAATGCAGGGCCGGATCATGTTACGTGGAGGTCCCTCATTTTTTTGTTGAAGGAAGGGAGACTGGCTTATACAGGCAACATTTGAAAGTTAAACATATATAAAGTTATGACAAACCTACTATAAAGTGCACAAATAACAGCACTATCCATTGTCCAAATAATATTACCAGTACAAAATAAACCACCACAATTACCCAATAGAGCCTAAAAAATAATGCCATATAATACCCTAATATTGCTGATGTTCCCTGTCGTAAAAATGTGAACTACAGAAACAGTGCTCATACAATGCCAAGGTAACAGTGCTCATGTCCCAGATTAGAGTCTTGAACGTCCTTTGAGCTGTCCTGAGGAAAGTGATGGAGGTTCCTAAAGAATTTGCACCTTTTGCCCTTCCTATATTTCGGCCTTGGAAATAGTGACATATCTTGCCCCTACTCAGGGCACTCTCCATTCAAATCTATGTAGTGATTCCCTACTCAATGTGATCCTTACTTTTTACTTTCATAAGACGACATTTTTCTTGTATTTAGAAATTTGATATAGATAGACAATGAATCCAAACATGACCATGCAATGTGTCCAAAAATATGACACTTATCAACTGATTTGCTAATTCGATTGAAAAATGTAATTAATATTTAATCTGGTTGCGCATATTTCTATACCAAGAACTGTTAGGAGCTGTTTGGTCCAATTTATTCTGACCACATATGGTTTAATTCAAGGCTTCATTCTGCAGCAGTTCCCTAGGGGGCTGTTAATACAATCAGAATATGACTGTCAACAACGGCTGATAGCAGCCACGTTCTCCCTGCATTTCCATGTCTGGTAATCCAATCAGTTTATATTGGATTATTATATTAGATCTGGAGCCACATAATCTGATGCATATAAGATCCCAACAAATTGCTAAATTTGATTTGATACCCTGCTGCCCCAACAAATTAATGCTTATCTGAGTGCACTTCCACATCTACACTGTTTTCCTCTTCAGCTTTACCTTCAATGTGTCACTTGGTGGTGACCGTGTAATGGTTGTCACCCTCAACACTGTTTTTGAGAATTTTTCTGTAAAATATGACAATTTACATGGTAGAGGAAAAATGATGAGGTACCCAAAATGTAGTCTCTAAAATCAACCTACTACCCTAATGTCAGACTCCCTCAATCAGCCGGGTTGGATTTTCACTGCCGACTGTTTTTATTTCCTTCAGATGTGTGACAGTCACTTACCCTTTCTGACTCCATAGAGATTAATATGCATGTTCAGCAAAGTAGGCAAATAGAGCAATTGTTTGATGGTTAGATCAGTAAACAGAACAGATTCTGTATGATCCCATTATTCTGGGCAGATTGCACCATAATGCACATCAGTGTTATCAGCTTTTGGCATCATTTGGTCTGCCCAATAGAGATCTCATCAATTAGTGGCTCATTTATTGTTGTAAAAATTAAACCCCATGTCTTCTGGATTGTGTACGGCTTTACATTCTCATGGAGCCGAGTGATGAGCTGTGATCATTGGTGAGGGATGAGTACCTCTATTAGGAAATGTGGCAAAATAACCCAATCAGTAGGGATTAGTGGAGCATTATAACAATATATTCTTGAGGAAGAGTGCATTGGGGAGAGTTAAGACCCTTTTACATGGGCCAATTATCGGGATAATGAGCATTTAATGCACACTCATTTCCGATTATTGCTTCCGACATGATAGAAATGTATGAGGACGTACGATCATAGTAACAAGCGCTCGCCCCCATACATAGCTCCTTGTAAAAGGAGAAAACAAGCGCCGATCAATGAGCTGTCTCATTGAATGGCGCTCGTGTGCCCGGCCCATGTCGGGCCGTGTAAGAGGAATCTTAGGCAATTATTTGAAGACATGTCTTGCCCAATCTATGGCCATCTATGTGATGGAGGGGTATGTAAATAACTTGTCTAGAAAGGTGGAACCAAAGTGGGTGGCCAGTGGAGAAACAAAGTAAACATTTCTCTTTACATATTTTCCGTCAACCCTTACATCTCAATTTTATTGTAATTCCCTTCATGTAAAAAAACCCTGCCTTAGAAAAATTTACCATGCCAATTTAATTGACCTTTTTTTTACAGTTTATACAAATTACTTGGTTTAATATTATTAATTCCTGAGGAAGTAATTTTTTTCCTTTCAAGACAATTTTTGTAGAAGGCAAGAGCCGTGTGCATGTAGCCTATACTGTGGCAGAAACAGTCCCTACAGTTCTGTACTATGGAGCAGTAGGCCTAGGACTCTGGTGCCTGAGGGGGCCCAAAGGCCACATAAAAGGACCCCAATATTATAAATAACACATGGTTGAGGGCCCTGTAATAGATATTGCATTGGGGTCCATGGGCTTCAAAATACGCATTAGCAGTAGGCACTCCATGTGGAGGTATTCTCGCCTAAAAGTATATCTCTATAATTTTGCCTCCGATGGAGAATGCCACAATTTTTTATAATGCTGGGTATCGTAGAAATCAGAGAGAAAAAACCTCTGTATTGTTTTGTATAAAATCAAATGCATATAAAGCCACGGCTTGAGCGCTAAGATTTCTTTGGCTGTCATAATGCGGCTCAATACAACCCAGAACTTGTATGGAGCCGTAATACCTCCCCTCCCCTGGTTGAACTTGATGGACATATGTCTTTTTTCAAGTTTACTAATCATTGTTGTCATTCCTCTGTTCAATAGTTTTATTGCACCTATATAGTATAGTAAAAAATATAATAATAATAATAATAATAATAATAATAATGTGAATAATTAACTGATCTATTAAAATCACCAGAAGTGCTTTTCTTTAAATACGTTTTTGTTTTTAGAAAACGTGCAGGAACTTTTAAAGGGGACACCACCTAATAATACAGACATAATAATTAGCATAAAAGATCTATTTCAAAACACAGCCGACTTTGTGGAGCCTCACGTCTCTAAATTAAATGGCTTTAAGTATTTATCCAGAGACTGTTGTATTTTACAACCTTGGCATGTAACAATGTTAAAATGCTATAAACAGTGGGAGTCCTGGACTTCAAAGGCTCTGAGCATTTTCACGTAATTACTTGTAATTATCATGTTTAGTGACAGTGATGTTCAGTCCCTTTACATGCTGATTGTCTCTCTTTATACGTCTTGTGGAAATTATCATCTGCTTAATTGATTGCACCTTTTTACCTTAAACCAGAAGAACACTATCCGTAATAAACAGAGGGCAACAGACACTTGTGCTCTTTAATTACCCAAGAATCATGACTCTACCAATGCACAGACTTAGCGTCTCTTTTATCTATCGAAGGCTATAATTCTCTCGTTTTCCCTGTGTGCTAAAGCAAATGAGAATCTTTTAGAAAATAGTTGTAAAATGTCATGACATTTTTAACTTAATACATGGGAATTATATTTTTTTTAAGTTGCAATTTTATTTTAATTTCTCTACACATAAATATATGAATTTTATTTAATATTGTATGCACTAATTTTATGTAGACATGTTGGATACTATTTTGTTAATGTTTAAAGGGGTTGTCCGGGCATGGAGCGGTTTTTCATACTGATGACCTATCCACAGGACAGGTCATCAGTAGATGATCGGCTGGTGCCCGATACCTGGACCACGCACTGATCAGCTGTTCCGGCTGCCTCCAGCATCGGAAGTTGTGCAGTGTTTGGTATCGGAATCATATACTGCATATCGGCTGGGCTGGGTTACTGCAGTTCTGCTCATATTCACTTGAATACGAGCAGAGCTGCAGTAGTGCAGCGCGGCCGCTATACCATGGTCGGAGCCACCTGCTTCCAGCACCAACCACTGCAAACTTCTGGAACAGCTGATCGGTGCGTGGTCATATACACCGATCATATACTGATCACATATCCTGTGGATAGGTCATAAGTAGGAAAAACCACCCCATGCCCGGACAACCCCTTTAAGCTCATTTATGCACATCATAGTTTACCCCGCTATTGTCATTAAAAATAAAATATCTATTTACGATATTTTTAAAATAATTTTTCAGTAGACTTTGTAGATTGTTTTATGTACCCAAAAGCAAAAACACATTTTGGGCTCATGCACCCGACTGTACTACAGGTCCATGTAGTACATATATGTAATACAATGCCCAAAAATATACTGTACCTCCTTGTACCTCCAGTCTTACACATAGGCACACAGAGGCTTTTTTTCTCACAGATTCCCCATGTATATATCATAGAACTTTCCAGCAATGCATATATTACATTATACATGGAACAACGCTATTTTGGAAACTCATTCATTCTGATACTAAGCGCATCATCTCCATGTCCTTGGCCTGATTTTTGCCTGGTCATTGGCCCACATTCTAAGCAGACCAGAATCATGCTGTGTATGTTATGTCTCATGCCTTTTTACACCAGCCAATATGGGCTGTGAAAACGAGCGCCTATCAATGAAGCCGCTCGTTAAACGCTGCTCGTTTACTCCTTTCACAAGGAGAAATGATTGGTTATGTATGGGGATGAGCGATCTTTACTACAATCGCTTATCCCCATGCATTTGCAACATGTCGGCAGCACATCTCCCTGTTTACACAATTATGTAATAAACTACACAGGGCCCCTGTTACTACAGTAACAGACAATATACTTACCCTCTTCGTTCCCGAGCTCAGCGTCATGACATCACAATGCTGTGCACCGCGCATGACATCGCGACGCTGTGCCGCGCACAACGTCGCGACGCTGGATGACGTCAGGACCTCCGCTGCGCTTGGAGCCAAACAGGAGGGTAAGTATACTATTACTGTCTGCTGGGACATGTATCTAGGCCTACCATGTGGTTGGCTTAGATACAGGGCCCATCAGACAGAATCACACATGGTGTGATCCTGTTTGCTGGCCCTGTATCTAAGCCTACCACATGGTAGGCTTAGATACATGGCCCATGTGTGATGCTGCATGATAGGCTCTGTTTATAAGCCTACCACATGGTAGGCTTAGATACGGGGCCGCAGCAGACAGTAATCCTATACTGTATAAAATTACTGTCACATGGTGTGATTATGTCTGCTGGGCCTTGTATCTAAGCATACCCCATGATAGGCTTAGGTACATGGCCCATGTGTGGTCCCATCTGATGGGCACTGTTTCCAAGCCTACCACATGGTAGGTTTAGATACAAGGCTACAGCAGACAGTAATCTTATACTATGTAAGATTACTGTCTGCTGAGCCCTGTATTTAAGCCCACCTTGTGGTAGGCTTAGATACAGGCTCCAAGAGACTGTATCACACATGGGCCATGTATCTAAGCCTACCACATTTGTTACTAATGTGTTTTTTTTTGTGTTTGTGCTTTTTTTTTTTTTACACGCTTGGTTGTTGGACTACAAGTACTACTTTGATGACGGCTTTTTTATTTTCAATAAAATGATTCATGAGGGTTGTGTGGGATTTTCTTTATCTCAATAAAATATTTTTTTCTATCTCCTTGTATTTTTTTTAAAAACTTTATTAGTACCACCCTAGCAATGGCCGCAGACTTAGTGTTAGCCGGTGCAGAGTCTAACACTAACTCCCCATTATTACCCCGGTACCCACCGCCACCAGGGTTACCGGGAAGACCCGGGTGCGATCCAGTACCCAACCATCTGTAGTGATTATCATGTACTAGGGTGGCTGCAGGTTGTTATTATTATACCGTGGGCGTTCCCACCCTGGTAATGATACCCTGCTGCTTCTATGCTGTATCTGGCTGGTTATGAAAAATGGGGGGTACCCCACGTCATTTAAAAAAACGATGTGGGGTCCCCCCATTTTTCGTATCCAGCCAGTTACAACATAGCAGCAGCAGGCTAGCATTACCAGGGTGGAAAGGAACATGGTTTTTGGCCTTGCTAACCTAATAATACTGGCCTGCTGCCACCCTGGTGCCCGGCAATTACTACAGGTGTTCGGGTACTTGATTGTACCCAGGTCTTCCCGATACCCCTGGTGGCGGTGCGTACCTGGGTAATAATGGGGGTTAGTGCTAGCCTTTTCATCGGCTAACCTTAAGCCCCGCCTTAGTAATGGACGCTTTCAATCAGCCAGCGGCAATTGCTAAGGCGGTAGTAATAAAGTTAAAATATTTTATTGAAATGAAAAACCTGATCCTGTAAAAAGAAACACAAACACACCAGAAAAAATGAGTAACACATAAAAAATCAAAGCAATTATTACTTACCTTTCCTAGGTCCAGCGCTGGAGCTGAAAATCAGCGAGCCGGGCCATTTATCTAAGCCTATCATATGTAATAAAGTCTGCTGAGCCACTGTATCTAATTCTATCCATAGCTATAGGGTCGTAGTGCTATAGATATGCTGTCTCCTATATATGAGGAGATGTTGGGGGGCCAAGAAGGACTTTTGCCATATGGCCCATAAGCCTTTAGCTTCGCCCTGTTTCCCTGTGTACACAGGGCAATGATCGAGAACGAGTATTCATTGGAATGCTCGTTTGTCCAATCATTGTCTCATGTAAAAGGGCCTTAACACACAGGATAGCTATTGAACACTCATTTGACTGATGGCTACCTCACCTGACTGCTTTATGAATATTTCGGTCATTCTTTTTTTAACACAGATAGGATGATAAGCTGTTGTTAGAAACCTTTGGGAGCGCTTATCTCCTGGGAAAGCACAGGATCAGGCATGTTGAAATCTAATTAAGCTACACCCATTAGATTGTTGGTCGACCAAGCCAAAATCAGCAGGATCGGACACCTGCCCCGGTTTGTCTGCTACTGATGACGGCCTCTTTATATGGAGATTCTAGTTTAAAATTTGGGACTCTTATTTTGGACTGTTATCCAGGTCCTTCAGGGTTGACGCTCTAAGGAATTTCCCTGTATTGTGAAAAGAGCGTACTGATATGTATTATGTTTTACTTACAATTCGCTACCCAATGCCTGTATAAATAAATTTTTCATTTACAGCTCATATATTATTTTTTTTTATCAAAGATCATTGTCAGAGTCTTTGACCCATTGGGCACCAGGGCCCAAAGGTAACTACAATCACTGCACCCCCTATACCTATGCATCTACTGTGTACAGAGGATGGAAATGTATAATTTATCCCATATTTTCTTCGCTTTATTTTTTCTTAATCTGATCCCAATAACTTTTGTTTACAGGAATAAAGTTCATTTCGGGTCTTCCTATTTATGTGTTAATAAAATGCAGAATTAAAATCGAATTGCCATTTACCGTGTCCTAAGTAAATTCTTATTACCAGTAATAGTAAATACTTTTCCTAAACCATTGACTTGGTTTCCGTACGTTCAAGTCTCAGTGAACCCAATAAAAGCAACCACACGTTATTTTGGAGGTAAAAACCCTGCAGATTATTTTAAACACAGCTTTATTTAACTACATATTTTACAATAAACATCCTCCAGTATATTGGCTCAGGCTTGTGTTGAAAGTCCACAAACTTTTTGTGGTTTTTGAGCCCCGCAGCTAATTCTCTAAATACATAGCACATTTTCTTCTTTGCGGCGTGCATACCTTATGCTAAGTTGTTTCTTTCTATTTCTTTTACAAAAAGACGTTTTACTATTTTTGTAACAAAATATTTAAATAAAAAGGAATCATCATAATGGCCTAAAATTGTGTAGTAGCTATTAGGGCAGGGTTTGCCGTTTTCGGATTTGGGTCTGTCCAGAGCCTTGGGCATGAATTTGACCGACACAGTTCACCTGCAGAGCTTGTCCTATCCATCAGGGTTTGACTTACTCATCAGAGCACCTAAGGATTCGTCAGTAGACCAAGTCTCTGATACAATAAAGAACCGCTTAAATAAAAGGGCTAATTTGTAGCCAATCATTTGTTTCTAGGATCCATTTCTTATGATTTGAACCAAAAATTAAATATTAGATCTTTTTGATTATATATCTTTTACGTGACATGATAACAGTGACCTTTACAATGCTATTTAAAGTAAGGGTCCTCTCACGCAGCCCGACATGGGCCGTGTAAACGAGTGCCGATCAACGAGACAGCTCATTGATCGGCACTTGTTTGCTCCTTTCACAAGGAGCTACTATAGGGACGAGAGCTTGTTACTACGATCGCATGTCCCCATACATTTCTATCACGTCAGCAGCCCATCCCCCTTTTTACACAGGAAGATGTGCTGCCGACAACAATTAAACAATTATATTTCGGGCAGCATAAACGATACAATCCGCCAAGAATTAATGTTTACTCATTCATCGGCTAAACGTTGCCCTGTTTACGCAGGGCAATGAAAGGGAACGAGCATTCTGTGAATGCTCATTTGCTCGATAATTGGCCCCTATAAAAGGGCCTTAAGAGTGAACATGTTCTGTATAGATAGAGGGCAAATCGTTTCCTTTTTTGTGCCCGAGGTACATCAATCTTACACTGGAAAACGTATTCCTGAGCTTCCCCTTCCAGTTTCTACACTGACAACACCTATCGGTTAGCTATTAGCTGGATACAAATCTCCTACATTGCTGCTAGAATAGATGCTGGTTATAATAGTGTTGTCGATCGGCGCTCATTTGCTCCTTTTAAATGGAGAAATGATTGGAATATATGGGGACGAACGATTGGTAATACAATCGTTCGTCCCCATCCCATGGAAAATGGGCTGCCAACAAGCGTTTGTTATCTGATCATTGCCCTGTTTACATAGCCCGATTGTTGGCCTGTATAAAAAAGCCCTTTTGCCTGAACTGTGAAGTACAATCATTTTCACATTGTTACATTAACAGAAGGGACCATTTTGTATTCACCGGATAATATTTGCTATATTTAATTTCTAAGACAGCATATAAATCATTACTCTGCAGCCAGCACTGGGATTCTGCAATCTTTTGATTCTAACTGCCCATAGAGCCCTTGAAATTGTAGACTTCAATGGATTAAGCCGGACAAAATCATTACAAGGAACCAAAATGATTGGATATGAATAATTAAAATAGTTTGAACATTTATTGCCGATGTTTTCAAGTCTTGATTGGTTATTAACTCCTTGCCACCAGAGCCATTTTTTCATTTTTGGTTTTTATGACATAGCTGACAAAAATTCTTTAATTCTTTAATTCTATAATTTTATTCTGGGGTCAATACGATTACGGTCATACCAAATGTATTTAGTGTTTTTTTTTTATGATCTACTACCTATAGAAAAAAAAGATTCGGTTTATTTCGTCCTATTCTGAAACCCATAACTATTTTTATTTTTCCTCCAATGGAGCGGTTTGAGGGCTTGTTTTTTTAGATGCGAGCTGTAGTTTTTTTATTGATACAATTTTTGGGCACTTATCGCTGTTTGATCTCTTTTTATTCAATTTGATTTGGAAGGTAAGGTGACCAAAAAACAGCAATTCTGGTGGGATAAGTAAAGTTATATTGTAATAGTTTGGACATTTACGGACGCTGCAATATCAGTTGTATTTATTTTTATTTGATTTACATTGCTTTATGGGAAAAATGGAAAAGGGTTTGTTTTTTTAAACTTTTAGTAATTCTTTTTTTTGTACCAAAAATGTTGTTAATTTTTTTTTTTTTATAGACCCCCTTAAAAATCGTTAGAGCACTGGTGCAATACACTGGAAAATGTATGTATTGGACTATATTGTGATATTTACCGGCTCCTATTAGAAATATGCACACCAAGAGAGCAGACCTGGAGGCCTTCATTAGGCCCCCAGGCTGCCATGGCAACCAGTGTGGGCTAATGGAGTGACAGTGGAGTTTCTAACTGCTTAGATGCAGCATCGAAATGGTTAAACCACCAGGATAGGCGTTATCTCCAATCCCAGCTGTTAGTGCGAGGTGTTAGATGTAATACACAGCTGACTACCGCGTCATATGGAGCGGGTTCAACACGTGAGCTCACTCCATACCCCCCCCCCTACTAAGTATTATGTACAGTTATGTCAAATGTCATGAAGGAATTAATTGTAATTGTCAATCTGAAAAGTCACTAATGATAATTTCCAGTCATAAAAAAAAATTATAAAATTGTTGTGCAATATAAGAAAAGTATTGGTCTTACATTTTCTTTATATATTAAAACATATAAACAGTTATCTTCATTATTAAAATATTTCATTTCTATACAGAAAAATACTATAATATATAAGAATAAAAAGTCAGGCTTCTTAGATTAAAAAAATGAGAAAAACACCCTAGCAAAACGGAGAAGTTTTTGATTTTTTTTAAAGAACACCAAAGATTAAAAAGATTAAAGTCATGCACAGCCCATTCAGACCCTGCACTCGACATAATGGTGTATCTGTTATTTTCTGGATTGTTCCTTTAAGTCAGAATTCTTACTTTTTATCTCAGACCTATTTTATTTTTTGGCCCCAGGATTCTTCCATATGAATGAACCAGTTTGACAGAGACATACTCAGTAGGTCTTTATAGCTTTTCCTCAACATTATTCAAAATGGAGAGACTTTGATAAATAATCCTCCAAAGTTATGAGTTGTAGTGAGAAACATCCATTAAATGCAACGTAAGCCATGTGGTTTTTTGCAATTTAGATCTTAATACATGTTCTATAAGTCTTACAGCCAACATTTATACATATGCATCGCTGCCAAGAACAATACATTCGGTTAACAGGCTTGCTAGAACAAAACTCTACCAAAAGGTAAAAATGTTTACTTGTGGTCTTTCTGGAACAAAACCGGTTCATTTCTGTTTTAAATCAAATCATTAGTTCTAAATTCCCCTTAAATGCAAGCGAGATGGGTCATAAAAATAATTCTTGTAATGTATCCACTTCACCGCTTCTAAAAAGTGGAGTGAAGTCTTAATAACTTATGCCTGTTTTGGCAAGGAGTGTGGAAAATGTTGATGAACTGTGTAAGTATTCGGGGCAAGAAGCCTGGTGCATGGAAAGATGAAGATAGAGATGCATGAGACAGAGTGCTGTAATAGTGTGATATCCTTGTATTATTCACTGCCGCACTTCACCAGGAGTCTAGGAAAGTGCAGGGTAATAAAATAATACACGTTTACATTAAAGCCAAGTCAAAAAATGGTAAGTCTTAATCTGAACAGGAAATTTCCCAATGGATTCTAAATATTTGCTACGCTCACTTATTCTCTTAGGTTTTTTTTGTAGATTGTCGGGGTAATTTTTTTGTGTAACATATATCCAAATGCAAGTGAACTCTGTATATACTTTACAAAAGGACATAAATATTAATTTGTTTTAAATTAGAAATAAAAAAAAATCTGTGGCAAAAATTTCATTATTTCTTCCTCCACCTAAATGCTAAAACATACTTAAGCTTTCAGGTGACCTTTCAGAATAAGTGTGTAAATGACGATTAACGCTATTTCTGGCTATCATATGACTTGCATATGGCATCAGTTTTCCCCTCTGCAGGCTCTATCTCTATTACTCCGTTTTCCCAGAGCTAATTTACAGAGTCTAGCTTCTACCATGTCTTCTATTCAATGCACACATACAGAAGCAAACATCCTGCTCCCCTGTCTCTTTGTAACCCACTCACAGAAACAACAGCAGCAAGGATGACATAATACAGCAGTAATGAGCAGTGTAGCTGTGAATTCAGCACTGGGGTGAGATAGAACACTTACTAGTAGCTGCAGCAGAATCTCTGTGCGTCTCTCTTGCTCTGCTCCTGCATCTTCCTCTCCTACCCTCTCCATAGACTTCTATGGTAACCTGATCCCTTAGTGAGCGGATAAAGAGTGAGTGAATAGTGCAGGGAGGCAGGGGGAGAGAAAAAGAGCCTGATAAGTGGAGAAAAGGCATTTTTATTTAATAACATATATTACAAAGTTTCTTATATTCGCTTCTACTAATAAATGATCACAAAATTCGACACATACGGTAATTTTACCTAATAGCCAAAGTCTAATTAAAACTGTTGGTTACTGCTTTGTTCTGTTTTCTTGTCATCAACTAAGTTTTATAAAACCAGAATTAAACGCGTATTGTAGAAAATGTGCGAAACAAAAACCCAGCAATTCATTCTTTAATTTCCTCCTCTCCCTTGATCTTATTCTATCTCATACGACGCTTGGCGTTACAGATGACACTTGGCATGACAGAAGACGCTTGACGTGGCAGATGACACATGGCACAGAGGATGAACTCGACTCCAACACTAGATATCACTCAGGAACAAACACAATTACTGGATATGGGATACTGGAAACAGGATACAGGAATACTGGAAACAAGATACAACTAAGGGACCATTTGCTAACAAACATGGGTAGACACAACAACGCTCAGGCAAGGAGAGGAAGGACAGAGCCCTTTTTATAGTCCAATGTGAAAAGGGATTGGGTAGGGAAGATTTCACCCTAGTGGAGACAGAGGAACAGTGCAGCCGTGTGTGCTGGCATCTCCGGGGAGTGAGACACCGGCAAGCTCTGTGTCCTGTAGCTGCCGTTGAGAATAACATGCCGGCGGTCAGCGACTGCGTGCACAACACTATACCTCTCAGTGAAACCCCACCACTCAGCCATGTGAGAGCGAAAAATGAAAGGGATCAGGAGCAGATCAGCACCAGGACTCTGGCATCAATTCTTTGACAAAAGTATGTTTTCCAATTCGTCTATTGTTCTCTGTACTTGACTATATTGCATGCTCAATGTTCCTAAGAAGTTTCATGATCTCAGGATCTGAACTTGTGCCTACATAAAAATGGAGCTATCTGCTACCTAAATCCTAAATTATTTCTGTAGGATTGTGAATTAAAAATGATTATTTTGTAACATTTGCTGTAACATTGTAATACATGTGATGTACAGAACTAAGGGTTCACTATTATTAACAGATAAATTATAATTGAGAAAAAATGTCCTCACTGGTTATCCAACATCCATAAGTGAGTCATAGAAAGAGACAGAAATGGAAGGGAATGGAAAAAGTAACTAGACATGAATGCATGTTGACAGTGTCAAGAGAGAAGCAGAGAATATGTGAAGTGGAGATGATAAATATCACAGTCAACCACAAGGCAGGAAATTACACTTAACTATTTTGTGGCAATTCTGGAGAGTGCCTGACTGCTGTCACTGGTGCCATGAGGAGTGAGATGTAGAAAATGCTAAATAATATTCCTCATGGCAGGAAAACACTGGGCAGTTTAAAATCAGATGGACAATGTAAAGAGGCAGAACCTGAGAAGAGGAAGTGACATGTCAAAATACATAGAGAATATAATTACAGTAATTACCACATTGGGTAAAATGAACAGACGGCGCTGGACTACAGTCTTCTAGGAGTTCCTCTTGTCAGCCATCAACAGAGAAGTGGTTAACCTTAAAGTGAATGTCTAACCTTGAACACAATTTTGTTTTTTTTGTTTTTTAATCTAAATTCAAAATTCTGGGCTGAATAATTTCCTAATATATTTTTATATCAGTTGGAGCTCTATATATCTGATAAAAAAAAAATAACATGCTGGCTGCCTGCAGCCACCACTAGAGGGAGTTTAGAAGCTTATTGCAGACAGTTTATACATTGAACGCAATGATAAAAAGTATGCAGTAAGCTCCCTCTAGTGGTGGCTGCAGGCAGCCAGCATATTATCATGTAACTGTGTATCTATACAGGGGATTGGAGCTCTGTTTGAGAAAAATGGAGCTCTGACACCTAGAAAGTTATATAATTAAATTAATCAGACCAATAATTTGGACATAAAAACAAAAACAACATGATAATAAAAGGTGAAGATTCACGTTAAGAATTTTTTAATGTAATGTTTTATAGAAAATTGGCCCAAAACCCTAGTAGAAGAAATTAGTCTATGACCCTGGAGTTATGATATCATCCTGGTATTTGGGGGAAACTTTGGATAAGCAAATGTAAATGATTCATGCTTTGTCTCTGTTAATCTTGCCAGCATGGTTGTAATTTAGTTGGACCAAACCACAAGATGAATAGTGTCAAGCAAATTCAAGATGATTACTTTGCTGAAGAGTTGACCACATATATGATCTTTGGCCGTTACTATAGCCATGGCAGTCATAGCTGCTGCTATAGGGCCAACAGCCTGAGGGTGCGAACTCAGATGCAGAAACATTGTTCTTTATTATGGGAATTACTGCTCATATAATAGTAGATAACCCGCTGTGAGAATTACTATAGATCTGTTTAGTGTCAAGTCAGAGGACTCATTCCTGACTATGGGACTATAGGGTCCTATAAATTTTAGCTACACCCTATGTAAAATCCTGGATAAAAAATAGCATATAAGTCTTTATCATTCTTTAACCTGCATTGCTTTCAGCTAATCACCAAATTCTGCAAATATGACATCCTGCTTGAACCACGAGACGCTGACTTACTTTGTATTTGAGAGAAGACAGTCTTCTGCATTATACGTCATACGTTTGAGTAATACATGAAATCAATCCAGGACTTCTGAAATATAGCAATTTTTTTGACTATATATGACTTATGTGTCATTGTCTGTTGGTGACTCTGTGATTGTGCCTTTTTCTGACCATTTCCCTGACTATTTACAATGACCTTTGGGTTATTTTTGGATTTTACATCTGGAATACATATGGAAAATCAACATGGACACCTGTATTAGAGGCCATTGAGAAGTCTGTTACATGCACAGTGGGACCATTGACAATAGATAATATATGATGCTTTATTGAATTCCCAGAACAGTTGTCTATATAGGAGTTTGTTGGCAAATGCAGTTCTAGGGGGAAAAGACAATCTTGCAGCACTATGACCATTACATTTATATTATCAGTGCAAAAACTACTAAAAAGTCAATATTATCATCACCGGGCGTTTTCTGCAGAATGCTCACTTTGCCTTCTTCCCTACGCTGGGCTGCCCTCCTGTTTTTGTTTTTTTTCAAAAAAAGCTATGGAAGAGAATATGGATTCTCTTAATGGAAGCTACTTTCATAAAGCATAATAACTGTTAATATTCCTATTCCTTGGACCGGACTTACATTTTACGTTATATTTAGTTTGTAGAACATGTTACAGTACGCCGGAGAATGACATCACCAGCCGTTGCCTGCCCACTCCATAGACAGGACGAGAGGACTGTGCTGACATCTAATATAAAGTATCTAATATTAGTCCCTTGAGTCAGTATCAGACTATTCCTTTTTCATAAGGCCTTTGCTAGGAAGCAGTAGTCCAAAGTTATGGCAACATTTGCAGCTGTTACCACTACTAGTATTAGGTCTGTCGGGTGAAGGTATGCAGCCCCTGACAATTCATGAAAAGTGACCCTGTGACCTTAAGGTTTAATTTTTCTATCCCTTTAAACATCCATTACAAAAGGCACATGACTAATAAATGCCCAAATTACATAAAAGCACATAACAGAACACTAGACAGGGGGATGTACAAAGAAAGTGTGCCCAACGAGTCAAAACAGCATTTGTGAGGTTGGGCACTTTTGTTGGTCCAATTTATCCCAACGTTGTTGGTTGGGGTTCAGGTTAGGGCTCTTTGAGATCACTCGAATTCCCCCACACCAAACTCCTCATAGCATGTCTGGGTCCATGAATAGTGAAACTGTCATGGGCCTGATCAGAATAGTGTTAACCCACTGTGTCACCAAGGTATTTGACGTAGGGCTTCACCGAGGAGAGTAGTCTACGGGAATATCAGATCTTAACCCTTTAACTCCTATACAGAGACCTTGACTTTGCTGCTGGGTAACCACAGGTTGCCAGAGTAGTCTCCCTTGTTGACGGCTAATGTAAACAGGCACAGTACAAAATCAATAGACAGTTTGCAGGGTCAGTTATAGAAACATCAGGGCAGACAGCAAATGGGCACTCTCAGGTTGGCCGAGCAAATGCTCAGGTCAGACGGCAGAGGTTAGGCACTGGTCGCTAGTATGAGGTCAGGCAGGCGGCATTCAAGGATAGTCAATGGTACAGACAAAGGTCAAACACAGGAAATCCAACCAAGTAACTGCAGGAAAATCATTAAACATGCTAGGAAGAACTTAATTGCTCAGGCAAGGTGTACAGGAAAAGGAGGACCCTTTATATCCAGAAAGGAAGGTGTGCGTCGGTGGCGTGGGATGCCGCCAGAAGCAGATATCGGGGGAGAGGAGCTGCATTTTTATGGACCTTGCTTTGCACAGTCTTGCTGGAACCGGAAAGGGATGAACCCCAAACTGTTGCCACAAAGTTGGAAGCGGACAATTGTCCAAAATGTCCAAAATGTCTTTGTATGCTGTCGAATAAACATTACCCTTCACTGGAACTACGGGGCCAACCCCTGAAAACCAATCCTAGACCATTATCCCTCCTCCACCAAATGTTACAGTAGGAACTATGCAGTCAGGTAGGTAATGTTCTTCTGGCATCTACCAAACACAAATTCATCCATCAGACTTCCTAAGGGCTGATTCAGACGAACGTGGCGTTTTTGCGCACGCAAAACACGCGGCATTTTGCCTGCGCAAAAGCCACTTACCTGCTCCGTGAGGCAGCAGCATATGATGCGCGGCTGCGTGGTTTTCGCGCAGCCGCCATCATTATGACACGCCATTTGGATGTTTGTAAACAGAAAAGCACGTGGTGCTTTTCTGTTTACATTCATCCTTTCGACAGCTGTTGCGCGAAACAGCCAGTTCTCACGGAAGTGCTTCATTCCGACCCGCGTGGTTTTCACGCACCCATTGACTTCAATGGGTGCGTGATGCGCGAAATATGCCGAGATATTGAACATGTCACACTTTTTACGCAGCGGACAAACGCTGCACAAAAAGCACGGACTGTCCATGCGAGCCGCGTGAAAACCACGCGGCCTGCATTAACGCAATTCACGTTCGTGTGAATCCGCCCTTATAGTGAAACGTGATTCATCACTTCAGAGAACACGTTTCCACTGATCTATTTATACCATTGATTTCCTTAACCCAACAGAAAAAAAGCTCTGTATACCTCCGTATAATATTGGAGGCATGTGGAGGTATAGTAAGGGGAGCATAGAAGTCTGCAGGCGCAGTATTACGGCAACTTGGAGGTTGTATAGTGTCATGATATAGCTATGTGGATGAGGCCTAACAGGAACAATTTTGTTATAACTGTTAATACTAAGTACTAATAATTTTTTTTAAATGTCTCAAAATTGTAGGTAACACATAAATATATCATAGTCCATCTCGATTTTCCAATATTTTTTTCCCGTCTTTTGAATGGCATATTTTTAGCAAAGTGAAAAGTTGAATTGTATCATGAATTCCCTAATGAATAGGGCCTCAGCACGCCCTTCACTCCTATTCACTCCATAAGTGGTCCACCTAAAAGGAGCTCCCCTCCATGAATCATATAAATATACTCCCTCCCAGTTTTGGTGGAAAGTGATTGGTCCCCATAGGACTTTATCTTCATAGTAACCGTTTTTGTGGAAAGTACACATATCCACTCTTACTAGACATTGAATGATGGATGGTGACCCCTGTTGGGAGTTAATAATATAAATATTTTATCATGCTGAGCATTTTAAGGTACCCTTCTTCATATTTAGTGATGGGCTAAACAAAAGAATAGTTCATATATGACTATAAATTGCTGTATATTTTCAACTGAGATATGTAGCTCGAGTTATTACTTTAGCCTCTTGTATGCTATCATATGTGGATTAACTACCAAAGTTTTTTTTTACTAATTAAAACCAGACAGTGAAACATAATCTTTTCTACTAATCTGTTTCTCTTTTTTTATTCTAGATTTTTTTATTCTATTCTTTGTACTTTACTATGGGGGCAGCCATTTTGCCTGAGCTGCTGTTAACAGCATTTAAAAATATGCTTTACAGCAGCCACATTGACAAAGGGAAACAATAGTCTGGAGCTGACCCATTGACTTCTATGGGAGAGTTTTCTAGGCATGCTTTGTGAACTGGGCAGAGGTCATTGTGCAGGGAGGGGGAGGACGGACGCTGCGTCCATCACCTGTTGTCAAAGGTAGATCCTGTGTTATCTATATATAGGTTTTACCTTGCATTCTAATCCTGCCTGTGATGATAATGAGAATGACTGCTGAGAAGTGATCTCTACAGAACAGGAAGGGTCAGCCTATTATGAGTGGCGGTTCCTGTGTTATCTATATATAGGTTTTACCTTGCATTCTAATCCTGCCTGTGATGATAATGAGAATGACTGCTGAGAAGTGATCTCTACAGAACAGGAAGGGTCAGCCTATTATGAGTGGTGGTTCCTGTGTTATCTATATATAGGTGTTACCTTGCATTCTAATCCTGCCTTTGATGATAATGAGATGACTGCTGAGAAGTGATCTCTACAGAAAAGGAAGGGTCCGTCTATTATGAGTGGTGGATCCTGTGATATCTATGTATAGGTGTTACCTTGCATTCTAATCCTGCCTGTGATGATAATGAGATGACTGCTGAGAAGTGATCTCTACAGAACAGGAAGTGACAGTCTATTATGAATGGTGGATCCTGTCTTATCTATATATATGTGTTACCTGTCAGTGTAAACCTGCCTGTGATGATAATGAGATGACTGCTGAGAAGTGATCTCTAAAGAATAGGAAGGGTCAGTCTGTTGTAAGGCTCAGTGGCCAGGGTGAAAACTGAAAGATTTTAGGATTATTTTTTTAATATAGATAATGACGTAGAAAATAAAAATTAAAAAATCACAAAAAAATCTGAATGAATATAGCTGAGTAGATGTTCTCTTGCTCATAAACAAATAACACATAAGTGATAGTAACAAAAATAGTTTTCCCATTGCAAAAGTATCTCTGAATGTCATATCAATGCTTCATTGAGGTTTTTAATGGGGCAAGGTGATACTTTTTGTGGTAGGTCATACTCACCCCTTATTGAATTTAGAAACAAATATGACAAAAATTGTGCACAATGACAGTGCTCCTTTAAATAGATTTATTAACATATCAACTATAAAGGCAGTTTTTACATTTGACACATTATTATATTATACCCTTAGTATTTAGCTGAAGTTTCAAATGTACTTTTAAACTATATCAGATTGAATTTCTTTTGTGGTGCAAAGTATCCACTGAGGTCATATCTTTCTATATCACTTTTCCCTTCCACAGAAGATTAATGTTTCTCTAGGGAGCAGAGTGTCGTGGCCACTGAGATAATTGCTTCCTCCTTACAGGTCATCACTTGGCTCTGGTATTAAAAAATGAATCACCTCTTCATGTCCATGTCCTGACAATAACATGATAGAGGCCGGACAACTTTCATTGCATTATTAAAGGTCTATATCGAAAATACCATAAACACATATCTTAATTATTAAAGTGATTTCTCATTAATAATTTCCCTAATCTTATATCCATCCTCACCATTTTGTAGTCGCGACTTTTTGATATTGAATATTAATTTACTCACTTTCTTGACATATTTTTTTATGAGTCACGGTAAATGGATGTCTGGAATGCCTGCAAACAATGGGGCAGGCTTCCCAACACATCCCTTCAATTACTGATCTTTGACAAATTATTGTGATTATTTTAAAATCAAATAAGATTAAGAAGGAATTCATGAAAAAAGAGAGAGTGATCCTTTTAATGAGATTAGAAAAAAAGGCTCTGCTTTTTTCTTTCCAGAAACAGTGGCCCTCCTGTCTGTGGGCTATATCTGGTATTGCAGCTCAACTCTATTCAAATAATTGGGGTTGAAATGCAATACTAGACACAGCCCATGGGCAAGAGTGGTGCTGTTTTTAGAAAAAAGTAAATCGTATAGGTTAATCCATAATTTATAAAAGTTTAGAGCATCTAGATATGGGTTTGCATTGGGTGTAATCTGTCCCCATCCATAAAAATTTTAATAGCACCTGTGCACATGGAAAGAAATGATAGATGAATCCTAGGAGAAGCCAATGAAGAAAATGGACATAGTCAACTCCTGTTATCTTTTCCTCAGCGGCTCCCAGTTATGTTGGCTGTAGGCATTAGATTTTGATGGCGGATCCTTACAATTTTCATAAGATACATCAACAATCCAATCTCTATAAAGGATGGGCAGACAGGACTGCTACTATTGAGCTGAATGGGGCTATGTCTATATTTTCCCATGTCTATATATCTACAACGAGGGGCAAATAATCCTTCAGTCATTAATCCCCCCTTCATCTACCTGATTAAAGAACAAATTAAGAAAAACAATTAAAGTGTACCTAATTTTACAGGTGACTTTAAAAATAAGCCGTCATATATGTGTACATGAGGAATAACACTATTTCTGGCCATAATATGTCTTGTATTCTGCATTTTTTTTTTTAGCAATTTTCTCCTGCGCAGGCTCTATCTCTAATTCTCAGTTTTCTATGAGCTAGTGGCTGGAGACTAACTGCTATCATTCTTCTATATTCTGCACACAGAGAGGAGGAGGATCCTGATCCCCTATCTCTATCTATCACATATATAAAAGTTGCAGCAGCAAGGAGGAAATTATACAGCACTAATGAGCAGAGTAGATGGGAATAAAGCACTGGGGTAACATATAACCTAGATGCTGCACATCTGTGTTTGTCTTTCTCACTCTGCTCCTGCTCCCTTCTCCCCTGTCCATAGACTTGTATGGGCAGTGTGTCTGTGTTTATTTATCCCTGCTCCCTACTCCCCCTCCCATCTCCAAAAACTTGTATGGGCAGCGTGTCTGTGTGTTTCTTTCTCTTCCTGCTCCATCTTTCTGCTTCCCCTCCCTTCTCCATAGACTTTTATGGGCAGGCTGTAAGTAGACACACACCCACTTCCTGCAGTCCGTCTCTCATACTCTGCTTCTGCTCCCTCATTCTCACCACTCTACTTTGCATAGACAACTATAGGCAGCGTCTGTGTCTCTCTGCACCTGCTCCCTCCTCCTGCTCACCCCTTTTCTCTCTATAGACTTATGTTGACAGTTTGTCTGTGTGTGTCTCTCTCCCTAATCCCCCTTCCCCTTATGCTTGCAGGTCATTTACAGGACATATACAATGCCGTTTTGTAGCGGTTTTTGCCGCTATTCACGGCAAAATCACGGCAAAAAACGAACTGTACTTGGTGGAACCATGGGCCCCCCGGGAGCCTCGGGCCAGGGCGGCCACAAAAAACGCTGAATGGTAATCCGCCATTGCCTTATTATCTCACTGACACTGACTATTGGTGAGGAAAATGTCTGCATTCAGAAACAATAGGGGTCGCCAACGGGTCTTGATCTATTTCTATATAAAAACAAAATAATTATGGACCATGTTCTTCCTATAGAGCATTTTCAAAACATGGAAAATATCCTTGTGTAATATTAAAGAGGCTCTGTCACCACATTATAAGTGCCCTATCTTGTACATAATGTGATCGGTGCTGTAATGTAGATTACAGCAGTGTTTTTTATTTAGAAAAATGATCTATTTTCACCAAGTTATGACCTATATTAGCTTTATGCTAATGACTTTCTTAATAGACAACTGGGCGTGTTTTTACTTTAGTCCAAGTGGGCGTTGTGATGAGAAGTGTATGACGCTGACCAATCAGTGACCAATCAGCGTCAAACACTTCTCTCTATTCATTTACTCTGCACATAGTGATCCTGCGTTATTCACTATGTATAGCCATATACATTCAAACATTAATGTTACTGAAGTGTCTTGACAGTAAATAGACATCGAGTCCAACCAGGACGGGATGTCTATTCACAATCCTAACACTTCGGTAACGTTTGTGTGTGACACAGCACAGCAAGCGTAATCTCGCGAGATCTCGGTAAATGACAGCACAGCATGATCTCGATGGGCTGTAAGTCACACACAAATGTTACCGAAGTGTCAGGATTGTGAATAGACATCCCCTCCTGGTTGGACGCAATGTCTATTTACTGTCAAGACACTTCAGTAACATTAATGTGTGTGTATGTGACTGCACCTAGTGAGAAACGCAGGATCACTATGTGCAGAGTAAATTAATGGAGACAAGTGTATGACGCTCATTGGTCACTGATTGGTCAGCGTCATACACTTCTCTCCACAACGCCCACTTGGTCAAAAGTAAAAACACGCCAAGTTGTCTATTAAGAAAGTCATTAGCATAAATCTAAAATAGGTAATAACTTGGTGAAAAAATTATTGTTTTTCTAAATAAAAAAACACTGCTGTTACCTACATTACAGCGCCGATCATATTATGTACAAGATAGGCCACTTATAATGTGGTGACAGAGCCTCTCTAAATGCTTATATTCATTGGTACCACTTGTTATCTTTCTATTTCATACCTGATCGTTGCATCTGGACTTTGAGTTTGCTTCATTTCACAGAATCATCTTGTTTTGGATTGATAAGAGCCCATCAACATGTGAACCACATAGACTTCAAACAAAGTTGCAAACTGGTATACATCAGACAAAAAGATACAAACTACAACACATTCTCTATGAATACAACACTCGTTCCTGTAATACAAAACTAGAATTGAGACACTCAGTGCTGCACACGTCAAATGCTAGAAAAAAATCCTTCCAAACTACTGTATATATCTATAAATCTAATCTATGGACTAGTTCTTTAGGTTTCACAGCGAAGAATGTGGTTTGCACTGTTCTAAGAATGTTTCAAATTCTTCTTCTATGAGGAGAGCAGTTATAAAGACCTAAGAACCTTAACGCAAATGATAGCCTAGACTTGCGGTTCTACTGCCCCTTGTCTCTGGACATAACATGTATACAGCTCTCTAATAATCATTATCATCATCCTTTTTTTTTTTAAATAAAATATGTATTGTATTTTAGTAAATAATGTTACTTTTTACCATTTTATCTAATGTCGGAAAACCACATTGGATTCTATAAAAGAAAAAAATCTAACTTGTTGTTGATTACTTTGTGTAATGATGCTAGCATACAAAATATAGGATTTTCTTTCCTTTTTTTTTTTTTTTTTTAAACCAGGGCCCCACATTTCATGGTTATTTAAATGGACGCTAACTTTTCAAATAATTTATTATAATCTAATAGTATACCTGATATATATCAACTTTGTAATTTAATTACTGTTAAAATTTTGTTGTTCATGCAAATTCTGTGAGAAGTTACTGCCACTAGGTGTCTACCTTCCTGTAATCATCTGTCCACACCCTGTTGTCAAGCAAAATCTTTCTGTAGTTACAAAGTAGAGGAGGCCGATTGCAGGAAGTGGGTGTGTGTCTCCTTACAGCCTGCCCATAAAAGTCTATGGAGAGGGGAAGGGGGATTAGGGAGAGAGACACACACAGACTGATTACTGATTCTTGTTACTGATTAGAAACCTGCTGGTCACATGACCACAGGTCCTACAACAGCAGCAAGAGAGAAGACCATGAGGTGAGCTGCTAGGTAAGTATAAGGGGATCATGGATTTGTTTAAGGGGTCTGGGGTCTGTGTTTAGGGCATCTGTATTTAGGGGGTCTGGTCTGGGGTCTGTATTTACGAGGTCTGCTGTCTGTATTTAGGTGGTCTGGTCTGGGGTGTGTATTTAGGGGATCTGGACTGGGGTCGGTATTAGTTTAAGGGGGTCTGTATTTAGGGGGTCTGTATTAGTTTAAGCGGTCTGGAGGTCTGTATTTAGGGGGTCTGGTCTGGGGTCTGTATTTAGGATGTCTGGGGTCTGTATTTAGGGGGTCTGTATTTAGGGGGTATGTATTTAGGGGGTCTGTATTTAGGGGGTCTGTTTTTAGGGGGTATGTATTTAGGGGGTCTGTATTAGTTTAGTGGGTCTGGTCTGTCATCTATATTCAAGGGGTCTGGTCTGGGGGTCTGTATTTAGGGGGTCTGTATCAGTTTAAGGGTTCTGTGGTCTGTATTTAGGGGGTCTGGTCTGGGTTCTGTTAGTTTAAGGGGTCCGTAGTTAGGGGGTCTGGGGTTCTGTGTTAGTTTAAGGGGTCTGGGGTCTGTATTTAGGGGTCTGGGGTCTGTATATTTAGGGGGTCTGGTCTGGGATCTGTATTTAGGGGTCTGGTGTCTATATTTAGGGCTCTGATCTGGGGTCTGTATTTAGGAGGTCTGGGGTCTGTATATTTAGGGGGTCTGGCCTGGAGTCTGTATATTTAGGGGGTCTGGTCTGGGCTCTGTATTAGTTTATGGGGGGTCTGTATTTAGGGGGTCGGGTTCTGTATTAGTTTAGAGAGTAAGGTAAGGGGTCTACAATAGTTTATGGGGTCTATATTTAGGGGGCCTGTTCTGGGGTTTGTATTAGTTTAGGGAGTCAGGCCTGGGGTCATTATTAGTTTAGGGAGTCAGGTCTGGGGTCATTATTAGTTAAGGGGGTCAGGTCTGGGGTCTGTATTTAGAGGGTATGTATTTAGGGGGTCTGTATTAGTTTAGTTGGTCTGGTCTGTCACCTGCATTCAAGGGGTCTGTATTTAGGGGGTCTGTATTAGTTTAAGGGTCCTGGGTCTGTATTTAGGGGGTCTGGTCTGGGGTCTGTTAGTTTAAGGGGTCTGTATTTAGGGGGTCTGGGGTTCTGTATTAGTTTAAGGGGTCTGGGGTCTGTAATTAGGGGGTCTGATCTGGGATCTGTATTTAGGAGGTCTGGGGTCTGTATATTTAGAGTGTCTGGTCTGTGGTCTGTATTTAGGGGTCTGGTGTCTGTATTTAGGGCTCTGGTCTGGGGTCTGTATTTAGGAGGTCTGGGCTCTGTATATTTAGGAGTTCTGGTCTGGGGTCTGTATATTTAGAGAGTCTGATCTGGGCTCTGTATTAGTTTATGGGGGTCTGTATTTAGGGGGTTGGGTTCTGTATTAGTTTAGGGAGTCAGGTATGGGGTCTACATTAGTTTATGGGATCTGTATTTAGGGGGCCTGTTCTGGGATCTGTATTAGTTTAGGGAGTCAGGTCTGGGGTCATTATTAGTTTAGGGGGTCAGGTCTGGGGTCTGTATTTAGAGCTATGGTCCCAGGTCTGTATTTAGGGTGCTTGTTCTGGGGTCTGTATTTGTTTAGGGTGCTTTTCTGGGGTCTGTATCTGCTTAGGGGGGTCTGGTCTTGGGACGGCAATAGTTTAGAAGGTCTGGGGTTTGTATGCATTCTAATTTATTGGTCTGAGTAAAAGGGGTTGTCCGGGCACATCGATAGGTCATCAGTATGTAAAACCGGTCCGTGCCAAGACAACCTCCTTAATGTATGGTCCTAGGCCCTGGTGTTTGAATTTTTCTATACAGGCTGAAAATGGCTGCAGAAGCAAGAAGCAAGATGTCTCATCAGGAGAAGTCACCATACTGGTCTGTGTCAGATGGAGAAGAAAAGAGAACGACTCCCATCAGAGAAGACGTCACTTGTGAGTCGCTGGATCTATAGACGATCTGTCCCCTTTCCTGACATATCTTTTGTAGGAAATCCTTGTATTCCACATAAAGTCTTTGTGTACCCAGGACTAATAGACAAATGCGTGTTACCATTCCTATTGTCAGGAGGATGTGTCCCTACACAGTGTTATACTGTCAGCGATGTTAGAGACTGTCAATATGTGGGGACACAGCCCCTTGACAAGAGGAATCGTAACAACCATTTGTCAATGCTCGCACAAAATGGTGGTGTTCACTATAGACACGGCAGAGCAGCGGTGGGGATGGGGGGCCCAAGTTTGTGGAACAGCCCAGGGCCTATGGCCTACTTAATAAGCCACTGCAATAAGGTGATAAAAAAAATAACCCTAAATGTCTGGATCATGGATCAATCCAGTCTAGGTAACGTGAAGCATCTCCAAACTTGGGTGGTTCTTCTATTTGGACAAAGAGACCCTTTCCCTATTCCCAAATCATCTCATTCCCTTTACCAATCCATAGAGTTAAGTTATAAAACTCAGACTATCTAACTAGGGCATATGGATGTCAGGACCTGCTCTATGCGTCATAATAGAGTCACTGCATTTTTTTTTGTAAATGGGATCACGCATCAACAGTGCCAATTTGTTTTCCAGAAAGAGCGCCACTCTTGTCTGTGGGCTATGTTCGGTATTGCAGCTCCACTCAATGACACATGTATTTTAATACCAGTGCTTTCTAAATGCGTAACATATTTATTAACTTGTTGTTGGACACTACGTAAATTTATTGCAGACTGAAGTGGAGTAAATTATGTACCATAGATCTAGCCTATCATACATGTACTGCGGGACATACAGTATATTCATACATATGTCGGCTTACAGCATATGCTGAGCCGCAACCCCTGTTCTAAAACTGTCATGTATATACAGTAAATATAAGGCATATATACTATATACAGAAAAAAAATGGAGTAATGCATATGTCGTACTAACTCTCCACCACATTTTCTATGTATTTACGCCATATTTATATCTGTGAAAGATTTATACACCAGACTTAGATGTGTTTTGAAACAATTCTGAATTGTACATAGGTGCCATATATGTAGTAACTGCAGCGTGTCACTGATATCTGGCATGTTGTTTTCATTTGACATGTCTTCTAGGAACACGAAATTGCTGTCAGCAAAGACAAGGGGGAAGCGTTGATACACAGACAGCCAGCTCGGACCAAATGAAGACATGGAGCAATTAGACATTCCTTTGTAATGTATCCACATAGTTTACTGGCAAGTGAAATCATTACAGTAGAACTGCAGCTTACGAGCTCTGCTTATAATGTAATGGTTTAGAGAATAGTTATGAACGTTTTCTTTACAATCTGCCATATGTTTAGTTAGTCATTTTTTAATGTAGTCCCATTTAGTGTCATGAATAAGTAATGCACCTCGTACAAAGTGAAATAAAATATAAAGTATTCATTAGAGTGGATGTACAGGATTAGAAAAAAAGTGTTGTTTTTTTCCAGAAACAGCGCCACTTTTGTTCATAGGCTGTATCTGATATTGCAGCTTATTCCATTGAAGAGGAATTGAGCTGCAATACCAGACACAACCCATGTACAAAAGTGGAGCCATTTCTGGGATAAAAAGACACTTTTTTCTAATCCTGGATTTCCACCCATATTAACAAATCACAAGTATGAGAAGTAGCGAAGTTTGGTATTTATGTTTCTTTTACTATATAATATATAGAGCTCTATTGGATGATTAAATATTTATCTCCACAATATTAATGCTCCACTTAGTTATAAATTCATGTGGAAATTTTTAGTCAGGCGACTACTCTTCTGGATTCTTGCCTTAGATGCATCGATATCGCATCAATAATATAGTGTTATTGATGCAGTAACGATAGCTGCAGCCTATTGTATGTACACACTAATATGTGTGGTGACAGTCGACCTTCTTAAAACTTATTACACTCAACATCCCCCTCCGACATGTTTACCTGGAGTCGTTAGGGCTTTAATGGCGCGGTCGGCATGTTGTTTAAGGCTTTAAAAAGCTCATTTGTGATTTCACAAGGGGGATTAAAGGTTTTTCACTTTTGACAATCCCTACTTGTTAGAAGGGTCCCTTAAGCTGATCACAAAGTGTCCCCGCTCATCTATCAGCTATTGACTGGAGTAAAACTGACAGTAAGAGTTAAATTCTTTCTGCAGCGCTACAACAGGGGAAATTAAGCATTACACAGAACTTATTCAAATCAATGGTTTGTCTATATAATGCAGGACAAGACAGATCCTCCAGAGAGAGAGGCGTTCTTTGTAACCACTCTTAACGCTGGCTAAATGATGAGGGTCCTGAGCAGAGTACCCATTTTATTACCTCAGAAATCCCTCAGAGGGTTTATGGAAATGGGTTTTCCAAACTGGACAACCCCTTTAACTTCTATTGTCCTATCATCATCAGTACTTCCATTCAAAATAATGGGCTATACACTACATATGAAAAGTGTCACGATTTGTTCAGCTGGCCGAACAACTATACCAAGTCTATACAAAGTCCAAGCACAAGAGTACCTGTAATAGTCCAGACAGTAGCTGAGGCTTAGGCACAGATGGAAATTAGATGGAAGATGATGCCAAACGTGGCGGATGGTACCAGGCATGGAAGATGACACCAGATGTGGTGCATGACAGCAGGCATAGCAGACGGCACAACACGACTCCAACACTAGAAAGGGCCTAGGAACAAACACAGCACGGGATACAGGATATAGGTAGCAGGGCACGGGAACACTGGAAACAGGATACGACTAAGGGACCATTTTCAAAACTAACATGGTAATACAACAACAACACTCAGGCAAGGAGGGAAATAGCAGAGCCCTTTTTAAAGTCCAGGGTGATTAGGGCTGATTTGTATTATTTTTCATGTACCCTAGAGGAAACTGCAGAGCGGACTGGAAGTGAGTGCTGGCGTCTCCTAGGAAGGAGATGCCGGCCAGCACTGGGGAGTCCGCTGTGGCAGCCGTTGAGGGGTGAGTGGAAACGACGGGACGCGGCTGCGGATGTTACAAATAGCTATTGAAAATTTAACAATTAAAATAGTGGAATTTTTCGTGTGTCAATTGCACCATATTTATCCCTTAACTCGGTAAAATAATAAAAGTAACATTTTAAGAATTAGGACTGATTGGTAAAAGAGGGTGTCTAGTGATGCAAAGCAAATTTTAATCAGTTTTTACTTACATAGTGACAAAAGTGACAACGGGAAGTGAAGCGATATTGGTTGCCACTTGTGAATTAGACCTTTTGTGACTGATGGTAAAATGTTACTTTGTTATTGATAGAACAGATTTCAAAACTATTTTTGATCATTGAGAAGCTCATTCAAAAGGGAAAACTAATATGGCTGCACTTCCTGTTGTCACGTTTGTGCACACACATTCTAAATTGTGGGTCCGGTCATATTAACCACAACCATTACAAATGCACAAACACTAACAGTAGAATGCATCATAATAAAAAATTACTTTCAATGCAATACTATCATACACTGCCCCCTTTCCAACGAATCAGTCAACTTTCTTCTCTGTCAATTGTGCTATTTATTGTAAAGAATAAATATCTAGGAGCTCAAGTTCATAGAAAATAGGACAAAGTACTGAGGTGCGTACCCACAACACTCACTACCAAGTTCCAAAACACCTCTGGAAGCAATATCCTTCTGAAGCGTCATGGATGAATGGGCAGCCACACACATCCTTGGGATTACAATGCACAATGCCAAGTGTCAGGTAGGGGATATAAAGCACACCACCAGTGACGTCGTGGTAAACGATAAACCTAAAAATAGAGAGAATCTCTGATCACTACTGAATCTAAACAGAAACTGTGGGAGGGATCCTCCAGCTCACCTTGGATGCAGGTTTTCTGCGCTCTGCACCTGGATCTCCGTGACGGCTCACGGTATTGAATGCAGGAAAAACGAAAGAATAGAGGATCCAGCGCAGTTAGTTAAAATAGAACATTGTTCCAATTTTATTTGGAGTATTAAAACAAGATCAATCCCGAGTGTAATGCTTAGAGATAGATAGATAGGTGCCTACGCGTTTCAGACGCACACCACGTCCTTCCTCACTACACCCGTTGACCTCAGCTACATCTGGCTCAACCTACTGCACCCGCTGTCACCCGCCATGTCTGGCGCAACTTACTGCACCCGTTGTCATCTGCCACGTCTGGCGCAACCTACTGCACCTGCTGTCATCCGCCATGTCTGGCGCAACCTGCTGCAGTTACTACCATCCATGCCAGAGCCCCTGCCACCATCTGGACTATTTCAGATACCCTTGTGCTACGAACTTGTATAGACTTTTCCATATACTGTGACTTGGCCAGCTGCCTCTCCAATATGGCGGAGCGGCCTAGTGGGTCCACATACCCCTAGATCGTGACAGCCGATACTTCGGCTAAATCCAAATTGAATACACATCATATGTGCATATACCTCATCTGACTGATGAATCTGGGTTATGAAGAGAACACATAATGCTTGAATTTTTAGAGCTAACTGTAAAGCTTGGGGGAGATATAATGGTCTGGGCTGATTCTCAGTGTTGGGCTGTTGCTCCTTGTCTCCAGTGAAGGAACTTCTTAAAGGGGTTTTCCACTTTCTGAAAACTGATGACCTATCCACCGGATAGGTCATCAGTATATGATCGGTGCGTGTCCGACATCTGGACCCCGCACTGATACGCAACTCCGGCTGCTTCCATGCACCAGATGTTTGGACCATGCTGCAGTAGTTGGAGCCAGAAGCAGATGGCTCCGACAACTGCATAGCGTCCAACTGCAGCTCGGCCGCTATTCTTTGACCGGAACCAACGGCTTCCGTCAACATCGTCCGGTGCCCGGAGGCAGCCGGAGTGGCGGATCAGTGCGGGTGTCAGACACGCACCTATCATATACTGATGACCTATCCAGTGGATAGGTCATCAGTTGTCAGAAGGTGGGAAATCCCCTTTAATGCTACAATGACATTCTAGACAACTGGGTGAAACTCTTTTCGTATTTAGCTATGACAATGCCCTCATGCACAAAGTAAGGTCTACCAAAAATATGGTTTTGCCAAGTTTGATAACGTAGATCTGCATAGACCCCTAAATTACTATTTATTCTTGGAGCTTAATGGACACAAATCTCCATAACCATCTTCCAAAATCTAGTTTGAGTACCTTCTCAGTAGTGTGTTTTGTGATAAGATGTTTAGCAAACCAAATATGGGTTTTATGTTTAGTTGTCCACATACTTTGTGTAAATACGTGATGCCTGTGTGTATTCTGTATTACTTCATATGTATCGATTTGTGCTGTTGAGTTACCTGGCTCCTAGTGGTTGTTGACTTTGGTTTGTTAGCCTCTGGTTAGGAGAAGTTTTTCGGTGGCATGGTTGTCATACTATGCTATTGCCACTAACAGCTCTGCTTATCTGACGCTTATTACTGCCCTTCTATCTAACCTTACATCTCTCTGACCAAGTCTGAATGCTTTGCTGAAAGGACAATCTGAATATTACATTCAGAAACTCAAAAAGTCTGATTTCACTGTCAACTTGTCAACTTGATGATGATGGTCTTGACTCCCGAGGTTTTCTAGGAATCAGGTCCTTGTGTAATGAACCTTTCTGCTTCTCTAAACAACCTCCACTAAAAGCAAGAACCCATTCAGGAGACCTACTTACAGGCATGGACCTATAGGAAAATCCAGCTTTCCGAACAAATTTTGTCTTTTCCTTTGGCTATAATTAAACGACCACCAAAACCCAAAGCAGATTGCAGTGGCTCATCATCCCGAAATATTTGGAAATATTGTATACTAAATTACATAGAAAATGTAATTAGTTTGTGATTTATTACATTGTGAACGTTATTAAAACTTTAGTCATAAAAGACAAATTGTGTTTTAGATTTAGTGGCATGTTAAACTTGTAAACAAGATGTCTTAGTATAAAGAAATGTTTCCAAGAGTTTATGTGGCAGACAAGAATCCTAAAGTCATGTTAAGCTAATTCTAAAAATGCCTTAGATGCTATCTGTCCAAATGTAGGACTACATCTTATTGATTCAGACAACCCCTAATAACTTCTTATAAGATTAATTAATAGAAGATGTTTATGGCTCAACCAGTAAGCAGTGGCACAACTACCGCTGTAGTGGGGCCCACGGCATGAGGGGGCCCGTGCCGCCCGCCTACACGGGGCCCCCCTATGCCCGGTGGCGTCGCCACCAGCCGCTATGACTGCTACAGCGGTAGAGACGCCACTACGGGGCCCACGTCGCCTAATATTTATGGGCCGGGTGGCACGGTTCCCCACATGCCCGTTGGCGTCGCTGGCACCGAAGGGGGCCCCGGTGCTAGCGACAGCTACGTTCACTTGTATCTGCATCCTCAGGAGTACTTTGAAGTATAGGAATTTGTATGAGGCTGGGTTCACACGACCTATTTTCAGGCGTAAACGAGGCATATTATGCCGCGATTTACGCCTGAAAATACGGCTCAATACGTCGGCAAACATCTGCCCATTCATTTGAATGGGTTTGCCGACGTACTGTGCCGACGACCTGTAATTTACGCGTCGCCGTTTGACAGCTGTCAAAAGACGACGCGTAAAATTACAGCCTCGTCAAAAGAACTGCAGGACACTTCTTGGGACGTTTTTGGAGCCGTTTTCTCATAGACTCTATTGAAAACAGCTCCAAAAACAGTCGAAAAAACGGCGCGAAAACGGCGCGAAAAACGCCGCGAAAAACGTGAGTTGCTCAAAAAACGTCTGAAAATCAGGGGCTGTTTTCCCTTGAAAACAGCTCCGTATTTTGAGATGTTTTTGGCTCAGCGTGTGAACATACCCCAAGGGTATGTTCACACGGCCTATTTACGGACGTAATTCGGGCGTTTTTGCCCCCAATTACGTCCGAAAATAGCGCCTCAATAGCGCTGACAAACATCTGCCCATTGAAAGCAATGGGCAGACGTTTGTCTGTTCACACGAGGCATAATTTACGCGCCGCTGTCAATTGACGGCGCGTAAATAGACGCCCGCATCAAAGAAGTGACCTGTCACTTCTTTGGCCGTAATTGGAGCCGTTATTCATTGACTTCAATGAATAGCAGCGCCAATTACGTCCGTAATTGACGCGGCGTTCAAGCGCCTGCACATGCCGTTACGGCTGAAATTACGGGGATGTTTTCAGGCTGAAACATCCCCGTAATTTCAGCCGTTACGGACGCCCTCGTGTGAACATTCCCTAAGGGTATGTGCACACACACTAATTACGTCCGTAATTGACGGACGTATTTCGGCCGCAAGTACCGGACCGAACACACTGCAGGGAGCCGGGCTCCTAGCATCATACTTATGTACAATGCTAGGAGTCCCTGCAGCGAGGCAGGGACTCCTAGCATCGTACATAAGTATGATGCTAGGAGCCCGGCTCCCTGCAGTGTGTTCGGTACGGTACTTGCGGCCGAAATACATCCGTCAATTACGGACGTAATTAGTGTGTGTGCACATACCCTAACTATTGGCTGGAAAAATAGCTACATAGTGCACAAAAGTAACAACAAACCTGTTAATAAAGCAACTTAGTGCCCAGGTGCCCCAATGCCCGCCTCGCTGCAGTTTTGTAGGTAGGCGTCTCATAATGAAAAGTGCATTGGGTTCGCCTGGGCACCAAGTCAGTTTCTAACAGGTAAGTTGGTAGAAAAGGGAGGGGTCCTCCAGCTCACCATTTGCTGTGTCTTGTTCAGACTGCGCTCGGATCCTGGTACGACTGACGGCAATAGTTACAGGAGAAGCAAGAAAAACTTTGATCCAGCGCTGATGGTATGTAAAAGGAAGCGGAGTTCCAATATTATTTAATTTCCAACTTTAAAATTTTCAAAGTGCCAGAAAGGGGTAAATCGCATTGATCGTTCGCCTATGCGTTTCAGACACCTCCTGAAATAGCTTGATGCAAGTGGAATAAGTAGGTTTTTAGTTTTAGGCTGTGTCCCTGTTATATACACATGCAGTGCTGGATACATAGATGTCCATATAAGCGATATGAGATTATTTACATAGCCCGCCATTTACCCTAAATTGAGAAATACTTTGGGTTTTGTGATGAAAGTGAAAACATACAAATACCTCATGTGCAAAATACATTGCCGAACTTTCAGCTTGAACCTTATGTAAAGTAAAAGGACAAATAATTTGATTTTGTTCCAACACAAGTTAAAATAAAAATATGGGAATTATATCTCCTCTTGTTCTGAGATGACCTGAATGCAATTAAGCTTGGTGATTCATGCTAATGTGTCATTCACTGAGTTGATTCAATTATGGAGCTGTAACCCTTTACAAACACAAGATATTGAGCTCCTCTTCCCCTTGCTATCGGGGTTCCTCAGGGATCAGTTCTAGGTCCGCTTCTCTTTTCTCTCTACACAGTCTCTATTGGACAAACCATAAGCAGATTTGTCTTTGAGGACCATCTCTACGCTGATGATACCCAATTATATGCCTCTTCCTGTGACATCACTCCTGCTCTAATACACACCTCTCTGCTGTCTCTAACATCATGTCCCCTCTCTATCTGAAACGGAATATTTCTAAAACTGAGCTCCTTGTGTTCCCACCATCTACTAACCTCCCTAAACCTGATGTCTCCCTCTGAGTGTGTGGCACTATCATAACTCCTGGGCAGCACGCCCGCTGTCTCTGGGTTATTTTTGACTCAGATCCTTCCTTTACTCTTCACATTCAATCACTTTCACTCTCCGGTCACTTTCACCTCAAAAACATCTCCAGAATGCGTTCTTTTCTTACTGTGGAAACAGCAAAAACTTTTCGCTCTGATTCACTCTCGTCGTGACTACTGTAACTCATTTCTAATCCGTCTTCCCCTCACTAAACTCTCCCCTCACCAATCTATCCTCAATGCAGCAGCCAGGCTCATCTTTCTGATCAACCGCTACACAAGCGCCTCTACCCTGTGCCAGTCACTACACTGGTTGCCCATTCCCTTCAAAATTAAATTCAAACCTAATACTCTCACCTACAAAGCTCTCCCCAGTGCTGCACCTCCTTACATCTCCTCCCTCATCTCTGTCTACCACCCTACTCGCGCTCTACGTTCTGCTAACAACCTCAGATTAACATCCGCCATAATCCGAACCTCCCACTCCCGTCTTCAAGATTTCTCTCGTGATGCACCCGTCCTCTGGAATGTGCTACCCCCAGAAAATCCGATAAATTCCCAACATCCACAGTATTAAACGTGGCCTGAAAACACATCTCTTTAGACAGGCCTATAACATTCCCTAATCTGACTCCTCTCCCTTACCCAACTTGACCCCCTCATTCAGCAGTATCCCTCACACTCCTTGCACCTTAATACACTTCATGTCTGACATACACGGATACTGGCTGGTGACCGGCTCATGCAGCTTTATGTTACCACCGCATGTGTATAAAAGTGGCCCGACCATTGTACTTAACAAGCAAGTTTTTTACATTTTGTGTCTCCCTTATTTCCTCATAGATTGTAAGCTCTTGAGAGCAGGGTCCTCACTCCTCTTGTTTGAATTGTAAATTAGTTTTGTCAATATGTAATGTCTGATATTGTCTGTACAATGTACCCCCTGAATTATAAAGTGCTGCGGAATATGTTGGAGCTATATAAATAAAGATTATTATTATTAGCCAGGTTAAACAGAGAGACGGCCCATCTATAATATATTGGAATCCTGGTATCCAGGGTCTCTAGGACCCTCAGCACAATTTTATCATGTAAGGCTGAGTTGGCACTTTTTGGATTATTATTGTATCTTTTTTACACCTGATCCAATCTGATTGGACAATTGATAAATAAAACAATATTAATAAGTTATATCAGTTTTTTAAAAACATTTTAGACCCCTTTGCTTTACAGGATCCAAAGACATATTGATGGTTCTGTCCACGATGACATTCTTGTGTTGCTAAAATGGATCCATCAATGGATCCCATTAATTTCTATAGGACTTATACAGATGAGAAAGTATATCAGTTAAAAAACATGGAAACAAAAACACCAGTATATAACAATATATCCTATAACTTCTATAGGTTCGACAGAGCTATGCCGCGTTCTTTTACTCTGTAGAACCTATAAAATTATAGTATCTGTTCCCGGCAAAGTATAGGTTATTTTCCTTTGCACTCCATTATTATTGATACAGCCTGTTTAGCATTCTTTTTTAGATTTATTACATCTGTTATATCATATGATTACAACAATAAAAAAGTCTTCTAATCAAAAAATATGTCCAGACATTTCCCAGTAAATGATCTATTTTACTTATCAATTTACATATTTATATTGAAAATTCACATTACATGATTTCTTTGAATTAAGAAAATTGTGGTAGAAAATTTAATGTACAGTTAAGGTGGCCGTACACATTAGATTAATGTCGACCAAATCTGTCAATCTTAATATTATCGGCCGATCATCTAAAATGGTTGGTGGCCTCCTGACTCTAATGGTATACAATGTTTCACCATGTTAATCTGGTTATATACATTAGATAATTGCCGGCCGGTGTCTACAGAATTTGCCTACAATCTTATGTGTGTAGTGGTAGCCCCATTGTCCATGAATGTCTGCTGTTGAAGCGAGGATTGCCCATGTCCTAGTAATAAGATGCCTGTTGAATACTAACATATCCAGTAAAATGCAAAACTTTTTGGATTTTGCTTGATATATGTTTTTATTTAACGAACATCTTATTACTAGGACCTTAACGATTTGACTTCATAAATATTACTATTTAACGGACATCTTTTTACTAGGACCTTACCCCTGATGAAGCCGGTAACATGCCAATACGCGTGGGGGTCTTCCCATTCTGATGGAGTCATAGGCATAAAAACTATTTTTTTGATGGTTATTGTAAGATGTTACATTTTCCACCAAAATGCTCTTTTGATTTTGTATTGTTATTTATACTTATTGAGCTTTTATATATCAATGTAATGTGAATATTTTGAGACATTTTATATTTCTTGTGACCTGTGGTTTATTTATTTTTTTCTTCCACAGTGATTTGTCCTTTAGCTAGGGGTTAGGACTTGGGTCCGGCAAGTTTTTGTGCATTTGTAAATGTTTTTAATTGTTGTCTATTTTTCTTGCATTTTGATGCTATAGTAAAGAGACTGCACGTGTTTTCTTCTGCTTTACTTCTTGTTGCTTCTTATTGACTTACTGACGTTGATTGGCACTCTTTTCTACATTGCATATATAGTTTTTGTGGTGCCCGCTGTTTGTCTTCTGTAACATAGTTAACTGGGTAGAATAATTCAGCAGACTACACTATTCTGGCTGCCCCTAAAAAGGGTTTCTTGGCAGAATGGAAGCAAATTGATACCAATTGATTTAATTTGCCATCAGAAAAACCTATTGAAATACCATAAAGATAAACACGTGTGAACATAGCCTAATGTGCTAGTAAATATGACGCACAATATTTTCTGATGTGTATAGTCCAATTTTATGCCCTACGACACTTGATACATGGCCCTATGATGTCTTTTCAATCCGTTCCTTTAAGTTCACTACATTTGCCATTTCTGAAGCAGGTTACATTTGTGTTTTTGGAGATATTATGTGTAACCTCTGTACTTGTAAAGGTCATGGGAAGGATTTGTGACAGGTAAATTGTACAGCTAAGCTGTAATTTTGTTAAATTAACATTTCACATATAAGTTGTAGCCAGGTCTATTAGTCACTGTACTCTGAAGTCTGCTACAAGTGTCCTTTGTAGAGAGAGTAGTATTTGTCAAGTACCTATCAATGTGTAATAGCCTCAGACATATAGCTGGGATGTCTCGTTGGATGGAAGTGACACCATTGAAGTCACTGGGATTATTTTTCACTGGACTGAGTGCGCAATCGTACAAAAATGTAGATCATGGACATCTGATAGGTTAACATCAAAGCAATATTACCACAACAGCATTACAGGTACATGAGAATAGACACTGGAGACAATGAGCTTGAAATTGAAGCTGGTACTCAATTCGGCACCATCCTCAAGGTGTGGTGATTTTCCTGTTTGCCAGACGGGGGGAGGGGCACCATTTGGGCTGATATATCGTCCATTCCTGCACTCTCCCATCTTTAATTTAATAAATTGACACCATTTAACTTTTTGCCTCATGCAACAAAATGAGTTGAAGTTGTCAAAGTTGTAAAGATTTCTTATAAATCAAAGAAACGGTCAGACAATTGTTCAACATTACACTAAATATGCAAACATTTTTCACTATCTTCTATCGTCTATCTATCTATCTATCTATCTATCTATCTATCTATCTATCTATCTATCTATCTATCTTCTATCTTCCTACACTACCGTTCAAAAGTTTAGGGTCACTTAGAAATTTCCTTATTTTTGCAAGTAAAGCACAGTTTTTTTCAAGATAACATTCAATTAATCAGAAATACACTCTATACATTGTTAATGTGCTAAATGACTATTCTAGCTGCAAACGTCTGGGTTTTTAATGCAATATCTACATAGGTGTAAAGAGGCCCATTTCCAGCAACCATCACTCCAGTGTTCTAATGCTACATTGTGTTTGCTAACTGTGTTAGAAGGCTAATGGATGATTAGAAAACACTTGAAAACCCTTGTGCAATTATGTTAGCACCGCTGTAAACAGTTTTGCTGTTTAGAGGAGCTATAAAACTGATCTTACTTTGAGCTAGTTGAGAATCTGGAGCATTACATTTGTGGGTTCGATTAAACTCTCAAAATGGCTAGAAAAAGAGAGCTTTCATGTGAAACTCGACAGTCTATTCTTGTTATTAGAAATGAAGGCTATTCCATGCGAGAAATTGCCAAGAAACTGAAGATTTCCTACAATGGTGTGTACTACTCCATTCAGAGGACAGCACACACAGGCTCTAACCAGAGTAGAAAGAGAAGTGGGAGGCCCCGCTGCACAACTGAGCAACAAGACAAGTACATTAGAGTCTCTAGTTTGAGAAATAGACGCCTCACATGTCCTCAACTGGCAGCTTCATTAAATAGTACCTGCAAAATGCCAGTGTCAACATCTACAGTGAAGAGGCGACTCCGGGATGCTGGCCTTCAGGGCAGAGTGGCAAAGAAAAAGCCATATCTGAGACTGGCTAATAAAAGGAAAAGATTAATATGGGCAAAAGCACACAGACATTGGTATAATGACAGGGATAGGGAAACAGACAAGTGAGCCCTAATCTACACGCCACTAAGTCCCTGCCTACTTGCAACGACCCGCCCTAGGCGACGGGGTACAACTGGGCGACGGTCCCTACACTCAATAAGTGCACGACAGACAACAGACAAGGAAACAGAACAAAGGGAAACGGGGCAGTTGCCCACGGCAACACCGTGAGCAACAAGAGTAGTAAACGAGCCGAGTCAAACCAGGAGAGTACGAGGTGCCAAACGTAGAGCAGGAGAGTAGTGAACAAGCCGAGTCAAACCAGGAGTGTACGAGGTACCGAACGCAGAGCAGAAGAGTAGTCAGTAAGCCAGGGTCAATACGAAGCAGGGACAAGTAGTTCAAGAAGCTGCAGCAGGGCTAGTAAACCAACAGAGAAGAATCACAAGCAAGGAGGAACAGGAAAGGCAGGTATAAATAGACAGAGGGCGGGAGCTAGCTCCGTCTGGCCAGGCTGTGATAGGCTCTCCCACTCCTAAGCCTGCCATCCTGAGTGGTGGAAGATGGAGTCAGTCTCACAGACATAGAACCAGGTGCAGACTGATTACCTATGGGCGTGGATACAGAAGCTGTGCCTGGCAGATCCTTAACACATTGGACAGAGGAGGATTGGAAAAAAGTGTTATGGACAGACGAATCGAAGTTTGAGGTGTTTGGATCACACAGAAGAACATTTGTGAGACGCAGAACAACTGAAAAATGCTGGAAGAGTGCCTGACGCCATCTGTCAAGCATGGTGGAGGTAATGTGATGGTCTTGGGTTGCTTTGGTGCTGGTAAAGTGGGAGATTTGTACAAGGTAAAAGGGATTTTGAATAAGGAAGGCTATCACTCCATTTTGCCATGCCATACCCTGTGGACAGCGCTTGAGTGGAGCCAATTTCATCCTACAACAGGACAATGACCCAAAGCACACCTCCAAATTATGCAAGAACTATTTAGGGAAGAAGCAGGCAGCTGGTATTCTATCTGTAATGGAGTGGCCAGCGCAGTCACCAGATCTCAACCCCATAGAGCTGTTGTGGGAGCAGCTTGACCATATGGTACGCAAGAAGTGCCCATCAAGCCAATCCAACTTGTGGGAGGGCCTTCTGGAAGCATGGGGTGAAATTTCTCCCGATTACCTCAGCAAATTAACAGCTAGAATGCCAAAGGTCTGCAATGCTGTAATTGCTGCAAATGGAGCATTCTTTGACGAAAGCAAAGTTTGAAGGAGAAAATTATTATTTCAAATAAATATCATTATTTCTAACCTTGTCAATGTCTTGACTATATTTTCTAGTCATTTTGCAACTCATTTGATAAATATAAGTGTGAGTTTTCATGGAAAACACAAAATTGTCTGGGTGACCCCAAACTTTTGAACGGTAGTGTACCTATCTAATAAATAATTTTTTATGCTTCACCCTGCCTGCTCGCCACTAGGGGGCACACAATCAGGTATGAGGGGGCCATGGTTGCAGCGCACAGCTAAGCAGGGAGGGGAAGGAGATGGTTAGGCCCACTGTCTACCAGCCCACTGGTTTTGGCGGTGGATAGTGCAGGCCACTGAGGTCAGGAATGATACATAGTATTTTAGAGGGGCTGGACAATGTGACCAGAGAAAAGTGATATAATTTGGGGAGCAACCAGGTCTGGGTCCTCTCTCTAAGGGCCCCATAGCAGCCACATGGTCTGTCTCTATGATATGTATGCCCTAGGACTGCCCTGATATGCTGGCAACCCTTGAAACAGCCTCTTTCTTGTCTCTCCATTTACAGAATTGCGCGGGTTTTTCTGCTAGTAGTACAGAGGAAACAGCACTGATCATGTTCAAAGTCACCCAGAAATGATTATCATTTTGGTAAAGCTGGCCATACACTTAAGTTTAGGATCAGCTATAATGCGGCCGATCAAATGTTCGTCAGATCATTGGTACAAATGATAGGACCATCATCCTGCTAGACTGAACTGCAAGATCATTGACACAGTTATAAAAAAATGTTCTAAAAAAACGGAATGTGCAGCATTGTCTATAACTGGTAGATCATGTCATACACGCAAAGTTCCAGCCCATAAATCCAACATGATCGATCACTTTTTTGTCAGACGTTGGTTAGTCATCGGCCATCATGAATATTTTACAACGATGATCAGCTTGTCGAAATTGGCCATCTTGGTTAATTTTTTTCTGAAGTGTATGGCCAGCTTAACTGTAAATGTAAATTGGAATGATTTGAGTATCTGAATAAAATTAGGAAACCGCCGTAAACCCTCATAATTATGGTGACTGAGTAATAATATTGAGTAACTGTCACTAGAGACAATAGAATCTACTCTTCATATTCTCCAATAATCACTGAAATACGACAAGTGGCAGATACTGGGCAGAAGAAGAACTCTGCAGACATACCTGAAGTAAAGCCAAAATACCAAATTATTTTACCATGGCTTACATAAAATCGAAATAATGTTTTCAATAAGTGGAAAATCTGAAAATAAAAGTAAATGTATTACATCCAATAACATTAACTATAGTGATAGTAGTAATAGCAGCATTACTATATTATTATTATTATTATTATTATTATTATTGTCATTATTATTATTATTATTATTATTATCATCATTATTATTATCATTATTAACCCCTTAGTGACCAGCCCATTTTAGGCCTTAATGACCAAGCTATTTTATTCGTTTTTCTATAGTCGCATTCAAAGAGCTATAACGTTTTTATTTTTTCGTCTACATAGCTGTATGAGGACTTGTTTTTTGCGGGATTAGTTGTGCTTTTTAATAGCACCATTTTTGGGTACATATAATTTTTATATTAACTTTTATTAACCTTTTTGGGGGGGATTATAAAAAAAAACTGAAATTCCGCCATTGTTCTATGCGTTTTTAAATTGACGCCGTTCACTGTGCGACGTAATTAACATGTTACCTTTATTCTATGGGTCGGTACGATTACGGCGATACCACATATGTGGAGGTTTTTTTATGTTTTACGACTTTTGCACAATAAAAACACTTTTGAACTAAAATTATTTGTTTTTGCATCGTCTCTTTCCAAGAGCCGTAATTCTTTTATTTTTCCATCAATGTAGTGATTTTTTGGGCTTGTTTTCTGCGGGACAAGACGTAGTTTTGAGTGGTACTGTTTTGGGGTACATGGGACTTATTGATTCATTTTTATTATGACTTTTTTGGGGGGCAATGGAAAAAAATTGCAATTTCGCCATAGTTTTTGGCGTTTTTTTTTTACGGTGTTCACTTTGCGGTTTAAATGACATATTAACTTTATTAATGGAGTGATTACGGTCGCGGCGATACCACATATGTGTACTTTTTTTTTTTTTTTACACTTTTACTAAATAAAACCACTTTTTATGGAAAAAAATGGTTTTATTTATTTTTTTACTGTACTTTTTATTAATAATCTTTATTTCACTTTGATGACTGATTTTATTAGTCCCACTAGGGGACTTTACTGTGCGATGTTCCGATCGCTGCTATAATGCTCTGGTATACTTCGTATACCAGAGCATTATTGCCTGTCAGTGTAAATCTGACAGGCAATCTGTTAGGACGTGCCTCCGGCGCGTCCTAACAGGCATATGTCCAGGGCAGACCTGGGGGCTTTTATCAGTCCCCCGGCTGCCATGACACCCCATCGGAGACCCGCGATTTCATTCGCGGGCCGCCGATGGGTGAGAGAGGGAGCGCACTCCCTCTGTAAACAAAGTTAAATGCCGCGGTCGCTATTGACGGCGGCATTTAACGGGTTAAACGGCCGCGATCGAAGTAAACTTCGATCGCGGGCGTTGGAGCAGGAGCTCAGCTGTCATCAGACAGCAGAGCCCCGGCTCCTGCCTGCACGGGAGACCCGTGCAGGACTTAGACTAGGCTGACGTGAAAAGGCGTCAGCCTAGCCTAAAGCCCAGTAGTAAATGACGTGAAAAGGCGTATTAGTGGTCACTAAGGGGTTAATATTATTATTATTATTATTATTATTATTATTATTATTATTATTATTATTATTAACAATCCCTTAAGGACACAGACACATTTTTCAAATCTGACTTGTCACTTTATGTGGTAATAACGTTGGAATGCTTTTATGTACCCAAGCGATTCTGAGATTGTTTTCTCATGACACAATGTACTTTATGTTAGTGGTTAAATTTGGTCGTTTCAGTGTTTATTTGTGGAAAAAAAAAAATATTCTGAGAAAATTTGCAAAAATTATCATTTTTCTAAATTTAAATGTGTTTGCTTGTAGGACAGATAGTAATACCGCACAAAATAGTTACTAGTTAACAGTTCCCATATGTCTACTTTATATTGGCATCATTTTTTAAAAGTCCTTTTAGTTTTCTAGGACGTTACAAGGCTTCGAACTTTAGCAGCAATTTCTCCCATTTTCAAGAAAATTTCAAAGGGCTATTTTTTTCAGAGACAGGTTCAGTTCTGAAGTAGCTTTGAGGGCCTTATATATTAAAAAGTCCCCATAAATCACCCTATTTTTAAAACTGAACCCTCAAAGTATTCAAAACAGCATTCAGAAAGTTTCTTAACCCTTTAGGTGTTTCACAGGAATTAACGCAAAGTAGGTGTGAAACTTAAAATTTTCATTATTTTTTTTTGCCAAAGTTTATTGGTAATACATTTTTTTTCTTTAACACATAAAGTTTTACCAGAGAAAAGCAACTCAATATTTATTTCCCAGATTCTGCAGTTTTTAGAAATATTCCACATGTGGCACTAGTGTGGTAATGTACTGAAGCACCGGCCTCAGAAGCAAAGAATCATCTTGGAGATTTTGGGGCCTCCTTTTTTTTGGAATACATTTTAGGCACCTTGTCAGGTTTGAAGGTCTTCTGATGCCAAAACAGTGAAAAGCCCCCAAAAGTTACCCCATTTTGGAGACTACACACCTCAAGAAATTTATTGGAATTATGCCGTAAAATTGAAAAAAAGCACCATAACATTTGTAAAGCAAACTCTTCTGAGCACAGCAATACCAATATGTGGTAATAAACAGCTGTTTGGACACACGGCAGGGCTTAGAAAGGAAGGATCGCCATTTGACTTTTAGAGCTCAAGTTTTGCTGGAATGGTTTGTGGCGCCATGTCACATTTGCAAAGCCTCCAAGGGGCCAAAACAGTGCAAACCCAGCAAAAATGACCCCATTTGGGAGAGTACACCCCTCATGGACTTTATCTAGCGGTATAGTGAGCATTTTGACCCCACTGTTTTTTTGCTGAATTTATTGGAATTAGGCAGAGAAAATGAAAATTGACATTCTTTCCACTAAAATGTTGAATTTTTTCCATTTTCACAAGGAATAAAGGAGAAAAAGCACCACAACAATTGTAAAGCAATTTTCCCCGAGTACAGCAATACCCCATATGTGGTAATAAACTGCTGCTTGGACAGACGGCAGGGCTCAGAATGGCAGGAGTTCTACTTGGCATGCAGATTTTGCTTAATTGGTTTTCGGGCACCATGTCTCATTTGCAGAGCCCCTGAGGTAGCAGAACAGTAGAAACACCTGAGAAGTGACTCCATTTTGGAAACTATACCCCTCAGGACATTCATCGAGTATTTTCATCCCACAGGTGTTTCATAGATTGTATTAGAATTAGGCAGTGAAAATGAAAAAAGAAAAAACATTTCTAAAAATATGTCGTTTTGCTCCCAATTTTTTATTTTCGCAAAGGGTAATAGGAGAAAAAAACAACACACAATTTTTTACCCAATTTCTCCCGAGTACGGCAATACCCCATGTGTGGCCCTAAACTGCTGTTTGGGCACATGGCAGAGCTCAAAATGGATAGGGCACTATTTGGGCATGCCCACACGTGGCGGATTTCCTCCACAACTGTCCGCATCAATGCCGCACAGAATCTGCGTTGCAGATTCTGCGGCGGATCTGCCCAAAATGTGCAGTAAATTGATGCGGACTAGCTGCTGCGGACTGCGGTAAAAGTGCTTCCCTTCTCTCTATCAGTGCAGGATAGAGAGAAGGGACAGCACTTTCCCTAGTGAAAGTAAAAGAATTTCATACTTACCGGCCGTTGTCTTGGTGACGCGTCCCTCTTTCGGCATCCAGCCCGACCTCCCTGGATGACGCGCCAGTCCATGTGACCACTGCAGCCTGTGATTGGCTGCAGCCGTAACTTAGACTGAAACGTCATCCTGGGAAGCCGGACTGGAGACAGAAGCAGGGAGTTCTCGGTAAGTATGAACTTCTATTTTTTTTACAGGTTGCTGTATATTGGGATCGGTAGTCACTGTCCAGGGTGCAGAAACAGTTACTGCCGATCGCTTAACTCTTTCAGCACCCTGGACTGTGACTATTTACTGACGTCTCCTAGCAACGCTCCCGTAATTACGGGAGCCCCATTGACTTCCTCAGTCTGGCTGTAGACCTAGAAATACATAGGTCCAGCCAGAATGAAGAAATGTCATGTCAAAAAAGCAAGACGCATCCGCAGCACACATAACATGTGCTTGACAGCTGCGGACTTCATTGCGGAAATTAGAATCTCCATTGAAGTCAATGGAGAAATTCTGCCATGAGTCCGCAACCAGTCCGCCACAACTCCGCAACATCCATTGCATGCTGCGGACACCAAATTCCGCTCCGCAGCCTATGCTCCGCAGCGGAATTTTCAGCCTCGTCTAAATGAACCCTACTAAATAGAAGTGGAAGTCAATGGAGAAACGGCTCCGCTGCGGATTAACGCTGCGGAGTGTCCGCAGCGGAATTCAAGAGCAATTCCGCCACGTGTGGCTTTGCCCTTTGGCTTTTAGAGCGCAGATTATGCTGGACTGGTGTACGGGCACCATATCACATTTGCAGAGCTCCTTTAGGTACCAGAGTAGAGTGTAAAACCCTGAGAAGTGACCCCATTTTGTAAACTACAACCCTCAAGGCATTTATCATTTGCATGGGCATATGACAGGGCTTAGGAGTGAAAGAGCAAATGCGCATGTGAGGCCAATTTTGGAAACTGCATTGGCCCACAATTGCAGGGCTCTGGGGTAAAATACTAAAACAAACCCCCAAGTAGTGACCCCATTTTGAAAACTGAACCCCTCAAGGCATTTTTTAAGGGTGTAGTAAGCATTTTGACACCACAGTTTTGTTTTTTTTACTTATATTAGAAATGAACGCTAAGTGGATGGTGCAAAGTGAAAATTGCAATTTTCCACTGATATGCCATTTTAGTGCACAATATGTTGTGCCCAGTTCGTGCCACTGAAGACAAATACCTCAAACTGTTAAGCGGGTTCTCCCGGGTATGGCGATGCCATATATGTGGATGTAAACTGCTGTTTGGGCACGCTGTAGGGTTCAGAAGGGAGGGAGCGCCATTTGGCTTTTAGAGCGCAGACTTTGCTTGGTAGTATTTCTGTTTGGAGTTTTGCTGGTATTTCAGTTTGTAATGGGGGGCATATGTAATCTGTGCGGAGAACATCAGGGCATAATAAGAGGGTATAATAATGCCATAAATAAATAATAATCCGCAGATATGTGGCCAGTGTCGCACTGATAAAGAAAAAATCTTATCCGCTTTTGGAATGCTCTGAACATTTTGCATCGCTATATTCTGAGAGCCAGAACTTTTTTATTTTCTCTCCACCGGAGCTGTGTGAGGGCTTATTTGTTGCGGGACAATCTGTAGTTTTCATTGGTACCATTTTGGGGTACATGCGATTTTTTTGAACACTTTTTATTTCATTTTTTGGCAAACAAGGTGACCAAAAACCTTCAATGTTTTTTATTCAGTTTTTTACGGCGTTCACCATGCGCTATAAATGACAATTTTACTTTATTCTGCGGGTCGATACAATTACGGCGATACCATATATATGTATATAGTTTTTTTATGTTTTGCAGCGTCTGCACAATAAAATTAATTTTGTTTTGAATAATTTATTTTTTGTGTCGCCATATTCTGAGAGCCATAACTTTTTTATTTTTCCATCAAAATAGCTGTGGGAGGGCTTGTTTTTTGCGGGACGGGCTGTAGTTTTTAATGGTATAATTTTGGGGTACATGCAACTTTTAGATCCCTTTTTTTATTCTGCTTTGTGATGGGCAGTGACTAAAAAACAGCGATTCTAGAATTGGTGATTCACTGGGCGGGTAAAATAGCGTGATATTTTTATAGTTCAGATCGTTGCGGACACGGTGATACCACATATGTGTACTTTTTTAATTAGTAGTAGTATTACTATTGTTATTTTCATTTCTATTATTAGTAGTAGTAGCATTGATACAGTTAGGGCACATTCAGACGTGGCGGAATTGCTTTTGAATTCTGCTGCGGACAGTTCATAGTGTAATTCTGCATCAGCCGTTTTTTACATTTGTTTCTATACATTTTTAGGAAAGTTAGTTCAGACTTTGCAGAAAATTACTTTGCGGAAATTAGGCTGTGGTGCAGATTTTTCCCTCCGCAGCATGCTCTTTCCATTGCGGAGAAGAAGCGGAATTTCACTGCAGATTTTGCCACGTCTGAACGCGCCCAAACTGTGCAAAATTTAAGCTGTGGTGCAGAATTTTCCCTCAGCAGCATGCACATTATGTTGCAGAGAAGCAGCGGAATTTCACTGCGGATATCAGCATTTGCATTGCAACAGCTGAAATCTGCAGCAAGTCTGCTTTGATATCCACAACGTCTGTAAAATTCTGCCACGTCTGAATATGGCCTTATTATTATTACTAGTTTACTCGTTTTTTTATTTATTATTTAGGTTTTTAAGATAAAAAACAATCAAAACATAGTTCGAATTTTAAGCAGGAGTGTAATTCCTAAACTACCAATGATTATGATGATGATTATTAGTATTATTAATATAATCATTATTATTATTATAATTATAATTATTATATGCCATATTAAAAACAATAACTGTCACATTGAAAAAAAAAATGTAAATGATTAAATAATATCAATAATAATAATAAGAAGAAGAAGAATCAGAAGAGTATATGTATGAAAAAACATAATTAATAAAGAACAAATTATTAGTATAAATTCAATGAATGTCTATATTGTTTCATCATTCCTCTATAGATTGATCACATATAATATATACTGGTGACAATTATTTACAAATAAACAAATGTAGCACATAATAACACACAAATTGTCACATAATACTATCATACTGTATCATGGATGAAATGTATCTCTAGTATAGGGATTACATGAAAGATGATAAATAATGGGATTTATTGCCTGGAACAAGCAATGTGAAGTCTCCTGTGTTCCGGGATTTACTGATACTTGTAGTACTACAGAACTATGAATAATCCAACCTGATATGTCATGGATTAAGGATTATGTGAACTTTCTCTGTGTTTTTCCTCTGGTATCCTACATGATGTTATCCTGGTGCTGGTGTTGAAGAACCCTTTGCTTTATACCACGCAGATTTGGGCAAGTCCCAGTGTCTCAGAGTCTCCCTGACATCTTAAAACTGAAATAACCGTAAGGCATTGTTACTCCCTGGCAGCCAAGTGCCTCGTTACGCCCGATTGAGCTAATTGCTTTGAAATCGGATATATTATGTATAATTATAGCGTTCTTGGAGGAGACGTCCAGCCTCTCCTTTCATCTTTCACAAGTGCATCATAATGTCGCGATCAAATTAATTTGGGCCACTTGAATTGTTGCATTCCACTGAGGCCAGCACCCGGCTGGACAATGACGCCTTGTAACAATGTGACAGACTGTCTATGGTCAGGGAGGAAGCTCAGGCACTTGGGGTCCAAACTGTGACTGCATCAATCTGACTATTTGTAGATCTCACCAGATTTCAATGCATTGCAGAATAATATGACTTGCTGCCTCCTCCATGAGTCCTGCTAGAACCCAACAGTGAAGGGGATGAGGTTTATTGTATCCACAATGTGTGCACAAAGCAGTGATTATTTCAGGGCTTAATATGAGTTTATCTGTTTGCAGAACACATCAGAGACCAAAGTATTGCACAGCATGTTCCTGCTGATACAAGAGCCTGTGCCTTCTTCATGAAGCTCATCAGACAATGATAACGCTCTTCTTTAATGCATTTATAGTTTGGTTTACAATATGTATTCACAAAGCTGGGGATTCCGTATAGCTGCAAATGAACAGTGCAATAACAATACATAATACAATGTGCAATACTATATTCTTAAGACTCTCCAGCCTTGGTAGGAATCATCAGTGACGGTAAAGTACATTCGATTACCAAAAATTAGACATTGTAAAAAGCAAATAGCCAGTACCACAATAAATTCAGCCATTACAGTTACGAGGGGATGGAGTTTCTAAAGGAATCAGCTTCTATACCAAATGTAAAGCCCCTCTATAATGTTTAAAGCCCCCTATAATATGTAAAGGCCCCCCCCCCTATACTCAGTAATCATTTGGGATCCCAACAATTAAAGCTATGAAACTAATAAATCCATCTATTTAAGGTTATATATTGCATAGCTCAAAGTTATAACATTTTCTAATTTAATTTGTGCTTTAAACCCTTACCTGTCCGCGATCTCTGCTTGCTGTCACTGTATATGAACATTATTGTTTACATCAAAGCTGAACATGGAATACCTCTAATGCTTTGTTATACTTTACTAGTACTGTATAGGCACTCCTCTGTGAACTAAATACATTCTCTCTCGTGTACTGATGATTTACTAAAATATATCAGTGCAAGTAAAATGTATCAGCTTGGAGTTCACGATGTTTAGAAGATTAGATAGACTGTAGCAAACTTTCAGCTGTGAAAATGTATTAGGTCTGTGTAGATTTTTATACTATTTATGTACATATGAAAGTTCTAATCATTGACAGTAGAGATTTTAAAACTAGTGAGGAAGTGAAGCACAAAGTATATTAGAAAGTTGCAGAACATTGTATAAGGGCATGACCACACATGGCGGAATTCCTCCGCAACTGTCCGCATCAATGCCGCACCTAATCCGGGTTGCGGATTACGGCTGCGGATCTGCACAAAATGTGCAGAAAATTGATGCGGACTAGCTGCTGCGGACTGCGGGAAAAGTGCTTCCCTTCTCCCTATCAGTGCAGGATAGAGAGAAGGGACAGCACTTTCCCTAGTGAAAGTAAAAGAAATTCATACTTACCGCCCGTTGTCTTTATGACGCGTCCCTCCTTCGGCATCCAGCCCGACCTCCCTGGATGACGCGCCAGTCCATGTGACCGCTGCAGCCTGTGCTTGGCCTGTGATTGGCTGCAGCCGTCACTTACACTGAAACGTCATCCTGGGAGGCCGGACTGGAGACAGAAACAGGGAGTTCTCGGTAAGTATGAACTTATATGTTTTTTTACAGATACATGTATATTGAGATCGGTAGTCACTGTCCCGGGTGCAGAAACAGTTACTGCCGATCGCTTAACTCTTTCAGCACCCTGGACAGTGACTATTTACTGACGTCTCCTAGCAACGCTCCCGTCATTACGGGAGCCCCATTGACTTCCTCAGTCTGGCTGTAGACCTAGAAATACATAGGTCCAGCCAGAATGAAGAAATGTCAAGTAAAAAAAGCAAGACGCATCCGCAGCACACATGACATGTGCATGACAGCTGCGGACTTCATTGCGGAACTTTGAATCTCCATTGAAGTCAATGGAGAAATTCCGCCATGAGTCCGCCACTGCTCCGCAACAGACAGAGCATGCTGCGGACACCAAATTCCGCTCCGCAGCCTATGCTCCGCAGCGGAATTGTACGCATCGTGTAAACGAACACTGCTAAATTAAAGTGAAAGTCAATGTAGAAACGGCTCCGCTGCGGATTAACGCTGCGGAGTGTCCGCAGCGGAATTTAAGTGCAATTCCGCCATGTGTGAACCCGCCCTTATATGGAATGACCAAGTTCAACAAACCGTAGGGTTGTAACACTATTAGGGCGGGTTCACACATGGCGGAATTGCACTTAAATTCCGCTGCGGACACTCCGCAGCGTTAATCCGCAGCGGAGCCGTTTCTACATTGACTTTCACTTTAATTTAGCAGTGTTCGTTTACACGATGCGTACAATTCCGCTGCGGAGCATAGGCTGCGGAGCGGAATTTGGTGTCCGCAGCATGCTCTGTCTGTTGCGGAGCAGTGGCGGACTCATGGCGGAATTTCTCCATTGACTTCAATGGAGATTCAAAGTTCCGCAATGAAGTCCGCAGCTGTCATGCACATGTCATGTGTGCTGCGGATGCGTCTTGCTTTTTTTACTTGACATTTCTTCATTCTGGCTGGACCTATGTATTTCTAGGTCTACAGCCAGACTGAGGAAGTCAATGGGGCTCCCGTAATGACGGGAGCGTTGCTAGGAGACGTCAGTAAATAGTCACTGTCCAGGGTGCTGAAAGAGTTAAGCGATCGGCAGTAACTGTTTCTGCACCCGGGACAGTGACTACCGATCTCAATATACATGTATCTGTAAAAAAACATATAAGTTCATACTTACCGAGAACTCCCTGTTTCTGTCTCCAGTCCGGCCTCCCAGGATGACGTTTCAGTGTAAGTGACGGCTGCAGCCAATCACAGGCCAAGCACAGGCTGCAGCGGTCACATGGACTGGCGCGTCATCCAGGGAGGTCGGGCTGGATGCCGAAGGAGGGACGCGTCATAAAGACAACGGGCGGTAAGTATGAATTTCTTTTACTTTCACTAGGGAAAGTGCTGTCCCTTCTCTCTATCCTGCACTGATAGGGAGAAGGGAAGCACTTTTCCCGCAGTCCGCAGCAGCTAGTCCGCATCAATTTTCTGCACATTTTGTGCAGATCCGCAGCCGTAATCCGCAACCCGGATTAGGTGCGGCATTGATGCGGACAGTTGCGGAGGAATTCCGCCATGTGTGGTCATGCCCTTAGAAATACTAAATGACACCATATATATGAGGTTTATATCCTTTTGCTAAGATACATCAGTGACAGTGAAGTGATTTAATGTATTGAGAATCATTAATGACAGAGATGTGGTTTAGTGTGTGTAATATATATATATATATATATATATATATATATATATATATATATATACATATATATATATATATATATATATATATATATATATATATATATATATATAGTGTGTAGAAAGCTATTGCCATCAGACAGGAGGATCTGGCACACAAGCTATTACTGCAATCTTCGGAGTCCAATGAATTTGGAATTTCATCATAATAGGGTCAGTATGTGCTATTTCCCCACAAGTCTGTAGCCATGGTAAAACCATTAGTGACTGGCTATGATGTGGTTTAGGGCTTGTAGTTACCGGCCATCCTATAGCCCAATCATATCTACACCTTTTATCTATGGGTCTGTGCATTCTTGTTAGGACTCATCAGCGACAGTGATGTGGTTTTGTGTATTTATACAGTAATCAGCTTGTATACAATGTGTACACAACACTGTGGACCTATTAGTGGAGCATAAGGACTATTTGCCCTCTCCATCTCCAGTTTATAGAGTCTGCAAGTCTGACAAGATCTTCTAGGGTCTCCAGTGTCTCCAGTCACCAGGCATAAAAGGATCTTGTCTTGTGAACTCTTTCTTAACCACTCCACGACACTAAACACAAAGCTAACGTTTACAAAAGCCAGACAATGTATTCAGATGACTTCTAGAGGCCTTTATATTCAGCCCGAGCGTCATTTGTTGTATTCACATTGAAATAAAACGCTCTGGGTAATTGGTTTTGATAGGACATTCATTATAGTAACAGAAGCTGTTTGGGATGCTAATTGTTCAATATTGTTATCTAGCGCCAAGACCCTACTGAGCTTCACATTCCCAAACCAAACACACAGGAGCTGATACTGTAAACTAACAGGGGCCAGGTTCCTTTGTAAATCACACCCCATGGAGCAGCTGTAGAATATACTCTCACAGAATGTATCCCATGTGCAGGGACTGATCATAAAATAATACAGAAGAAAATTATAAAACACCTAGCTAGAACATCAGACAACGGTATCACATGAAGATACTTTGATTTATTATACAGCATGTGATATATTTATATAGTATGTAATAATAGTAATAGTATGTAATAATTACAAGATTTCGGTAATGATTAAAATATATAGGAGAAAGAGAGAGAGAGAGAGAGAGAGAGAGAGAGAGAGAGAGATGGATGAGGGGGAGAGATGGATGATAGAATAGATAGATAGAGAGAGAGAGAGAGAGAGAGAGATGATAGATAGATAGATAGATAGATAGATAGATAGATAGATAGATAGATAGATAGATAGATAGATAGATAGATAGATAGATAGATAGATAGATAGATAGATAGATAGATAGATAGATAGATAGATAGATAGATAGATAGATAATTTTCCAGACTGATATATGTTGCCTGTGGTTTATTGATGACGAATGAATACACTCATTTATACTCTGAAGTGACTTGTACTTTTTCTGGTGTTAGGAGAGTAAATAGTGAAATATACATCGTTTCTAATATGTTTTCCATATATTTAATAGAGGATGGGGGCTGCACCCATTGCACTGATATCCACAGAGTCTCCTGGAATAATCTCATTTACTGTGTAATAGACGCTAACTGTTAATCAAAGGTTATGGGCATCATTAGAGAGATAAGGCTAATGATCTGGTGCATGGAGTGGCAGCAGACACACAGGCAGACATGTCACCTTATCATCAACCTATCCTAACATCCAGCACAAGGAGCCTGGAGACTGCCTGACATCTCCATACAATGCCCTGGATAAGGGGCTCTAATCAAAGCTTCCATCATCCCAGTGCTCACTAGATTTTAGGGAGCCCTGTGTGTATATGGATGGGAGAGTGGAAATAATTGTTATTGCATTTCTTCCATATGAAACAAGAGGACTGCTATGGGAAAGGCTGGGGCAGGGGGGATTGTTCAGGCTGAATGGGCTGCTGTCCCTGCAGGGCTCCTTGATGTGAGTTCACCTCCTCCTCAATGGTCCCTCCAGCCCCAGCCTTTGATCAGGCCGCTGCTGGCGCCTAAAACAACATCACTTGTCTGCCTATTAGAGCCACTGACTAATGGTGACACATTGTTTATACTTGCAATTAGCAATGCAGACGCTTCCCTGAGAAGACACCAAACCTGGGACTGAGCCTGGTCCACTCAGAGCAAGGAGCCAGAGGAGGGGGAACCCTAAAATGCACCCCAATATTCAACAGCAAAAGATGAGGCCCCCAATGGCCACATTGTTTTACAGAAAAAATGATATCTTCTGATGGTCGATTATCAAGTCATTGTTGAATTTAAATAAATAGATAGAAAGTTTGTAAAGTTTCTAGATAGAAAGTTAGTAAAGACTATGTATTTCTGTATATTAATTCTATTTATACAATAAATATATCTATACATACAGTATATAGAAGCAATAAACCCTATGGATGACTACAGATCAGTGTACCGTTTTTTACCTATACTCCCGTTTATGTATAACAGATTATTTATTTTTGTCCTTTTACTATTATTATTGTTAATGTTATCAATGGATTTTAATATATTTGTATATACTTAGATGCTATTATTGATGTTATCATAGTATAATGTTTCCATAGATTTACATGTAATTTGCATAAAAAATTTAGACCTATTTATTGTGTAAATGAAATGATTTCTTCTATCTCTAGAAGCCCGGTCTAATCCAGTATTTGCTGAGTGGTTTATATACCCTGGATATAGAGAAATCAGCGCTTTAATAGAATTATCTTTAAAAGAACGAACAGTCTCTACAGTGTTTGTAGAAGATTAGAAACCCCTAGCTATCAATAAACTCGTCCCAGCATGAGATGAAATTAAATCAAATAGTAAATCCCTTCATTTAACTTCAAGTACTATACAGTCTGATAGAGAGGGAGAGCTAAATATATTATGTAGATAGATAGATAGAGAGTGAGTGAGAGTGACAGATAGATAGATAGATAGATAGATAGATAGATAGATAGATAGATAGATAGATAGATAGATAGATAGATAGATAGATAGATAGATAGATAGATAGATAGATATGAGATAGATAGATAGATAGATAGATAGATAGATAGATAGATAGATAGATAGATAGATAGATAGATAGATGGATGGATGGATGGATGGATGGATGGATGGATGGATGGATGGATGGATAGATAGATAGATAGATAGATAGATAGATAGATAGATAGATAGATAGATAGATAGATAGATAGATAGATAGATAGATAGATAGATAGATAGATAGGTAGATAGATAGATAGATAGATAGATAGATAGATAGATAGATAGATAGATAGATAGATAGATTTACAGTGGCGTAACTACCGCCGTAGCAGCAGTAGCGGCTGCTACGGGGCCCGCGGCATGAGGGGGCCCGTGTCGCCCGCCAGCACGGGCCCCCACCATGGCCGGAGGCTCCGCTAGCAGCCGCTATGGCTGCTACAGCGGGACGCCACTGATCACTACGGCAGAGCGGGGAGGTATCTCCCCGCTCTGCCACTAACTGGTTCCCGACCGCTGGCTGTATTTTTACGGCCAGCGGTCAGGGACGGGTCCTTAAAACCCGAGCCATAGACTTTCTACGGTTCGGGTTTTAACTTGCTGCCCGCGCGATCGGGCAGCTGAATGTCGGGTCTCCGGCTGTCAGTGACTGCCGGGGACCCTGAGGAGAAGACAGAAGCAGCTTTCGCTGCTTCTGTCTTCTCTGATGACTTGTACACAGCGCTGAATGCGCGCTGTGTACAGGAATAGAGACAGCAGCAGCGGCGCCGTCTCTATTCCTCCCGGTGATCATGTGACTGGTCACATGATCACCGGGTACCGTTAGTGGCAGACTGCTGCTGGGTCTTACTAGACCCAGCACAGCCCTATTAGTGACAATCGTCACTATGAGAGGGCTGATTTCACCTGTAACTGGGGCTGCTGTGCAGCTCCAGTTGCAGTGGAAAAACATGGTGTAAAAGAAAGAAAAAAAAATATATAAAGTTCCCCAAAGGTCTTTTTTGACCTTTGAGGAACAGACCATAGTAATAAAAAAATAATAAAGTGCAAAAAAAATGTAAATAATAAATACACATAAAATACCCACCCCAAAAAAAAAACGTTCCCTCCGCCAATCATTGTTGTAACGCTAGCACTGACCCAATTACGCTAATATAGACATGTAATATATAAAAATTTACGGTAGACAATGACGATCACAAATAAAAGGTCTATTTTAGGGTAAAACTATGTTATTACCAAAAACAAATAGCTCAAACGTAAAAAAGCTTATTTTTTTTACTATTATTTTGAAACTTTATGAATAAAAATTCTAAAATAGCAAAAAAGGTGTGTATAAAAACGATAAAAAAAGAAACCTGCATTGTCTACGGAAAAAAACGTCGTAAAAATCATGTCGTTAGCCCAACAAATAAAAACGTTATAGCCATTTAACTAACACGTGCTAAAAATGGCTAAACGGTGTCTGGTCCTGAAGGCGCAAAATAGAGCAAAAGACGTATCCCCCCCCCCTCTCCACAGGACATGTATCCCCTCTCCACAGGATCTCCACAGGACATGTATCCCCTCTCCACAGGACATGTATCCCCCTCTCCACAGGACATGTATCCCCCTCTCCACAGGATCTCCACAGGACATGTATCCCCTCTCCACAGGACATGTATCCCCTCTCCACAGGATCTCCACAGGACATGTATCCCCTCTCCACAGGACATCCACAGGACAGGGGATACATGCGTGATCGTTGGAAGCGATAGGGAGAACGGGGGACTGAAAGTCCCCTGAAGTTCTCCATCACAAACCTCAGACTTCCGGGGTCTATGTCGGCTTCTCCGTAGAAATGAATGGAGCGCCGGTCGTGCTTGTGCGCATGCGTGACCAGCGCTCCTTTCATTTTTATTGAGCTGCGCAGACGCCGGAAGTCAGAGGTTAGTCATGGAGAAGTTCAGGGGACTTTCAGTCCCCCGTTCTCCCTATCGCTGACAGCGATCACTCATGTATCCCCTGTCCTGTGGAGATCCTGTGGAGAGGGGATACATGTATTTTGTAGGACACACTGTAGGTCACATTTTTGTTGGGAGGGGGGACGCTGTATGGCGTTCCCTACGGGGGGGGGGGGGGGTGGCTGTATGGCGTTCCCTACAGGGGGGGTGGCTGTATGGCGTTCCCTACAGGGGGTGGCTGTATGGCGTTCCCTACAGGGGGGGTGGCTGTATGGCGTTCCCTACAGGGGGGGGGGTGGCTGTACGGCGTTCCCTGCAGGGGGAGCTGTATGGTGTTCCCTACAGGGGGGCTGTATGGCGTCATCTACAGCGGGGGCTGTAAAAATGGCACTATCTACAAGGGGGGGGGGTTGTGTGACACCCAGGGGAGGGGGGGCCCCAGTCAAAAGTTTGCTATGGGGCCCAGTCTTTCCTAGTTACGCCCCTGGATAGATAGATAGATAGATAGATAGATAGATAGATAGATAGATGGATAGATAGATACATGGTACATATTCGTGAATTTTATTGTGAAACTTTTTATGCTGTAACGGAAAGTTGGACTGTCCTTGTTTGTGGACTTTGTGTTTGTTACTTTGTGTTTGCTATTTGTAAGAGATGTATCGTTTACAATTGTCTGAAGATAAGGTGGAGGGGGATAAAGGGAATAAAGAAGACCCCTTTGAAGGTGGATTAAGAGTCATAATAAACACACTAATTATACTTCATTTGTGTTGCGGGTCATTTTCAGCTGCTGTTAAACAATCTGATTTGCATTTCTTTTATTTAACAAGTCAACAACAAGGTTGCAAATCACAAAAAAAGGGCAATTGGGTAACTGTATGAAAGGAAAGGGCTCTGCTGGGCTGCAAATGGGCGCAGCTCCAAGTCCTAGAGTTACAGAGAGTTGTGTGTGAGGGGACCCGGGGCCTATCATACAGCTGCTCCCTCCCCCTCTGCTCTCCTATTGGACCATACCATTATTGGCTTCAGCTTTATTAGCAAGAAAGTGCTGAGTCTCCAGCTTGAAGTATGACAACAATCGTCCAGCCTGCTGAGGATCCACATTGCTGATCTCCCATGGAAAGCACATGTCCTCTTGCTGTCTGAGGTTTACAAGGATCACTTCTGTATGGCCCCTGGTGTTCTTATGACTTCTTTCCAGCTTGGTGGTGCAAAAGTTGAAAGTCCTTCTTTCAGCAAGACAACCATGCAGACCAGCCTAAAGATGGCAGTGGAGGAGGACAGTGACAACAAGCCCAGGGTGAATGCTGCAATCCTACCCTTCAGTGTGGAAGCATTGATGGCTGACAAGAAGCCCGGAAGAGACAGGGACATATCCCCACTAGCCGGGACATCTCAAAGCCCTAGGATGGGCTCCCTGGCTCCTGCAGATACCCCCAGCTCCCCTATATCTCTCAACCATTTTACTGTAGGGGGAATCATGAAACTCCCAGAAGAAGCACTTGTCAAGTCTGAGAGTCCTGACAGAGAAAGCAACCCCTGGATGCAGAGTCCCAGATTCTCTCCCTCCCCAACAAGTAAGTATTGGATTTTTGGAGGTTTTCTCTGTTTGTTCTTGAAGCTGCATTAACTCATTGCTGCCGGTAGAAAACTTTGGAAACTTTTTCTTTTTGGTCTATCTATAATTGTATTGTCCTTGTAGCTTATATATTATACTCAACAATTCTAATAAAAACATATAATAATATAATTAAAAAAACAACAGCATAATATAACAAAGCAAAGGGCAAGCAAGAGCCCTACAAGAAATTGTAATGTTATAGTGGTGGTTGTTTTTTTTAAATTATTATTATTATTATTATTATTATTATTATTATTATTATTATTATTATTATTATTATTATTATAAGTGATATTATTATTTTTGTATTCGTTATTATATAGTCTTTGCTATTGTGAACTAAGTTTTATTAGTAGCTTTATTAAAAAAAATATTACAATGTTATCAAAATCTTGCAGCTGAATAATCCTGTATATTTTCTGTTGGTGCCACAATATCTCTGTAAAGTGTTGTTTCTAAAAAAGACCCTTGTTCTGATCTCTTCAGGGAGGATGAGCCCACCAGCTTGCCCTCTGAGAAAGCACAAAACCAACAGGAAGCCAAGGACTCCCTTTACCACCTCCCAGCTCCTGGCCCTGGAGAGGAAATTCAGACAGAAACAATATCTTTCTATAGCTGAACGAGCCGAATTCTCCAGTTCACTCAACCTCACTGAGACCCAGGTCAAGATCTGGTTCCAAAATAGAAGAGCAAAAGCCAAGAGGCTTCAAGAAGCAGAACTTGAAAAGCTCAAAATGGCAGCCAAGCCCATGTTGCCACCAGCTTTTGGCATCTCTTTCCCATTTGGGACTCCTGTCCCCACAGCTTCATTGTATGGAACCTCCAGTCCTTTTCACAGGCCTTCCCTGCCTGTATCACCCTTGGGACTGTACACTGCACATGTTGGATACAGCATGTATCATCTCTCATAAGAAGTCCCTTGAACCCAATCCAGACTGTTGTCAAGGACCTTGTGTGAAATCTTCCAGCACCAGAACTTTGTGTCACTATTTATGAATTCCTAGGGAATTCATCATTAGAAATACTAAATCACTTCGACATGTATTGCCATTATCGCCTTGTTAGCTGCATCTGACTAGAGGAACCCTACAGCCCACTTGTGGAAAGTTGACCATGTGTAGAAAAACCTGGAAATTCAAGAGTCAAATGCATTCTTCATGTTCAATACAAATAATGAATTAGGATGATAGGTTTGGTTTAAAAATGTCCTAAATTTGTACATGAATCTAGCAGTCACATTGTTATTTCTGTAGTAGACCAGTGGTCTGCCACCTGTGGCTCTCCAGTTGCTTTGGAACTGCAACTCCTAGCATGTCCTGACCATCTGTGGCTGTCAGGGCATGCTGGGAGATGTAGTTTTTTTTAGCAGCAGGAGAACCACAGATGGCAGACCACCTTTGTAGACTATAGCAAAAGGTTAAAGGGTACCTGTAATGGATGATTTCTCATCTGCCATGATTTTTTTTTTTAGATCCAATGATGTCAGCAGATGACATTGTCGATAAAGGGGTATATATATGTAAAGATAAAGGTGTCTCTTCCATGTAAGAGATGATGTATTTCTATTTAACAGCACTGTCTGTTTGCCTTTTTATTTTGTTATTGCATTAATCCCTTTGGAAGGGGTGCATTATGTAATATACTGTATATTTGAAATTTATTATCATTTATATTATAGTTCTATTTGTTAAATAAATTAATTTTAATGTAGCTATGTGGTTTCATGTTGTGTTTTATATCAAATAAGAGATTTGGGTGTTTGCTGTGCACAAAATGTGTCCTATGGTGCGTCTGTGGTGCTGAGTGCTCTGAATGTTTTATTTTGTTTGGCTTTAGCTATATATTGGGGTAATGACAGAGGAGAAATATGAAAAATAATGCAATTTACTTATTTCAGACGCACAGTGAACTAACAGAATGATTTGATACAAATTGATACAATTTGAGATTGTAACAAAATTGTAACTATTCAATTAAACAAATGTAGGACATTGGCTCTGAGGATAATGTAAAACATGGTTGACCACGTAGAAATAATCATCCGACATTTCTCACTCTCTCCCTATGAGTTCGGAGCGAATTTTCGTAAAAGGCGCACAGGAAATATTCATAGAATGCCATCATTTTATTACACTATTGTACATTATATTGGGATACAAACCTAAGAGTACAAAAAAAAGGTTCTGAACTTATTATAAATCCTTTCATGCAACTTCAAGTATTTTTTTATGATATTTACCGTGGATACGACTAATAATTCTAGGGAATGATTGACGTTTTACATTTATGAGATAACATTTAATAATCTTAATTATAGACATTGGAATCATTAGATTTTAAGCTTTTCAATGACATTCACAGGAAGAAAATATAATTATTGCTTGTTGTGAGGCGAACATGAAATAGAAAGAACACTACAGCAAAATACCCATGTAGCGGAGCTGAGTTTCCCATGTTTTCCATAGGAGCAAGGGTTTTAAGAGGTGTACAAAATAAATGTTTTCTTTACATAACTCTGCTATATATATGTGTGTGTGTGTGTGTGTGTGTGTGTGTGTGTGTGTGTGTGTGTGTGTGTGTGTGTGTGTGTGTGTGTGTGTGTGTGTGTGTGTGTGTGTGTGTGTGCGCGTATTTCTGTTTGTGTGTGTATGTAGCTGTAGTGGAGCTGAGTTTGTAAGATCGCTATGCTTTTCTGTGGGTTTTCATAGGACTGGAGTTTGATGTAATACATTTTGCGTTATTTTAACTGAGTAAAGAACAAGCTTAACACTGCTACATCTATACTATGTATACTCTGGGATACTCTATACTATGTATACTCTGGGATACTCTATACTATGGATACAATATTATGGATACATTTGTATAAAGAGAGCTAATTCAAGGCACGTCTCTCTCTCTCTCTCTCTCTCTCTCTCTCTCTCTCTCTCTCTCTCTCTCTCTCTCTCTATATATATATTACTTCTACTTTTGCTAAAGCTAAAATTATTACTAATTATGAGAGATAGATATATAGATAGATGGATGAATAGAGACAGATAGTTAATATTACTACTAGTATAATTATTTTTTTACTTGTGCTCTTTGACTGTTTGCACTATTACCTTTATTATTACAATGACTATTACTATTACATATCAGTACTATTATTTCTAATATAAGTGGTAGCAGTATTTTATGACGTGTCCTATTACTACTTTTACTCTTTACTATTGCTATGGTTATTACTAACATTACTAGTGTGAGAGTGTATATATATATATATATATATATATATATATATATATATATATATACATATACACACACACATTTATTCTTGCGGCACACAATATTATAATCTTACGATTTGTACTCTTGGTCTGTGCTATTGCTACTACTACTCTTTACTTTTGCTATAGCTATCACTATTACTAATATTACTTGTGTGTGTGTGTGTGTGTGTGTGTGTGTGTGTATGTGTGTGTATATATATATATATATATATATATATATATATACACATACACGCTTATTACTGAACACAGTATTATCATAGCATTATTATAATTTCAGGACCTGTACTCTTGGACTGTTGCTGTTTCTATGGCTATTACTAATATTACGTGTGTGTGTGTGTGTGTGTGTGTGTGTGTGTGTGTGTGTGTGTATACACACACACACACACACACACACACACACACACACACATACACACTTATTGCTGCACACAGTATTATTATAATTTCAGGACTGTCTGCAGTGATGTGCACATAGTTTAGAGTTCAGACAGAGACTAATTGGTGTAATGAGGCAGGTTCTGCAGCAGACACAGTGCTGGCTCCAGTTAGACTATAGCTTAGGGCAAAAGGAAACTTCTTTGGAGTCACTAATATCAGTGATGCTTTCAATAACTCAGCATTTAATGACTAGCCCTTAGTATTATTAAGCCTCTTGTCATCCTCAGAAGTTCGTTCCTAAGGGCGGGTTCACACATGGCGGAATTTCACTTAAATTCCGCTGCGGACACTCCGCAGCGTTATTCCGCAGCGGAGCCGTTTCTCCATTGACTTTCACTTTAATTTAGCAGTGTTCGTTTACACGATGCGTACAATTCCGCTGCGGAGCATAGGCTGCGGAGCGGAATTTGGTGTCCGCAGCATGCTCTGTCTGTTGCGGAGCAGTGGCGGACTCATGGCGGAATTTCTCCATTGACTTCAATGGAGATTCAAAGTTCCGCAATGAAGTCCGCAGCTGTCATGCACATGTCATGTGTGCTGCGGATGCGTCTTGCTTTTTTAACTTGACATTTCTTCATTCTGGCTGGACCTATGTATTTCTAGGTCTACAGCCAGACTGAGGAAGTCAATGGGGCTCCCGTAATGACGGGAGCGTTGCTAGGAGACGTCAGTAAATAGTCACTGTCCAGGGTGCTGAAAGAGTTAAGCGATCGGCAGTAACTGTTTCTGCACCCGGGACAGTGACTACCGATCCCAATATACATGTATCATGTAAAAAAAAATGAAGTTCGTACTTACCGAGAACTCCCTGTTTCTGTCTCCAGTCCGGCCTCCCAGGATGACGTTTCAGTGTAAGTGACGGCTGCAGCCAATCACAGGCCAAGCACAGGCTGCAGCGGTCACATGGACTGGCGCGTCATCCAAGGAGGTCGGGCTGGATGCCGAAGGAGGGACGCGTCATAAAGACAACGGGCGGTAAGTATGAATTTATTTTACTATCACTAGGGAAAGTGCTGTCCCTTCTCTCTATCCTGCACTGAATAGGGAGAAGGGAAGCACTTTTCCCGCAGTCCGCAGCAGCTAGTCCGCATCAATTTTCTGCACATTTTGTGCAGATCCGCAGCCGTAATCCGCAACCCGGATTAGGTGCGGCATTGATGCGGACAGTTGCGGAGGAATTCCGCCATGTGTGGTCATGCCCTAAGTGTCAATGCTGCGCCTATACAAGATCAGTAGTGTATTCCTATATATATATTTATATGTATGTGTATATGTCCCTGGATAGTAACAGAATGACAGATAAGATATGATAGGACACAAATATTGAAGGCTTCTCATCCTCAGCTCCAGCCGGACAGCTATGATCAGCTCCCTATCTGCAGTGTTTGAAGATCACTGGGTAACATGGCAGATTAGATCTTGTACCAAAACTTTGAGTTTGGGAAGCTGTGGAGAAGATCAAAAGACAGAAGTCAGGAGAAGGTCCCGGGGCTAAGAAAACTCCATTCATTTATTGTTTGGGAAAGCGGTTTCATGCTTGTCACACACCTTTTGACTCCCTCTCCAGAGCATTAGAGACAATGAAATCTGGTGGATGAAATCACTTGCAAGTCAGGGTTGTCAGTGTAAACATTCCACAACTGGGGGGGGGGGGGGGGGGTACACCCCATATCTCCCGTGCCTGACACAGCAGTACTTATCTCACCCACAAATGCCTGATAACTTCTGTACCCCATGGGTATCATTGCGTCTTACATTCCATGTGAAAATCTGACATGCCCAGCGCTCCACATGTTCCACAAGGGCCTCCTAAAACTAACCTCCTGCCCTCCCCTTTACTAATACCCCCTAATTCCTAGATGTGACGCCCCAGTTACTCAAACAATATCCACAATGCTTCCTAGCCAAGCAACTTCAGTAACCCCATAACCATAAATGAATCCTCTGCCTGAAACTCCAGTCCCATATAATTCGTCCCTAGGACTAACATCTCCTGTATCCCTATACCCATAGGCGCGTCCTGGCATCCCCACTAGTCAAGGCTAACCCCTTTAAACCCCCTCCATTGCTGTTCTCAGTGATGAAGAATAATGCCTGTCAATCAGTATTACTTAACCCCTTCATTCCCGCAGGCAGCAACCTCAGTGGGTCTCTAGAGGGAGAGGGTTAAGTGCCCCTGGTCTAAAAGTCCCTGGTTGCTCAATTAAATCCAGATGAGAACAATTAATAAATAGGTGATAACAATAAGTTGGAAATCACACGGTTCACTGCTTCCTCTCAATGGGGAATTCTCCTACAAAGGAGCAGAAAGGATTTGTCGGCTCTTTTAAGAAGGGGAATTGTGCCCCGGGCAGAGCGCAGAATGCTGCTCACTGCTGAGCCCATTGTCGTCCCGCGGTCCTCAACGGGCAGAGAATGGGGGGCTGTCTGCTGGCTTGTGGGTGATGGCGCCGGACAGACCCTGTCATACAGCGAAGGGAGGGGTAGAGGGGGGGGGGGGGGCACAGGGGGAAGTCCTCAATCCTGCTTGGAGGTGATACATTCACAACAAAATAGATAGATAGATAGATAGATAGATAGATAGATAGATAGATAGATAGATAGATAGATATGGGAAATATAGATAGATAGTTAGATAGATAGAAGACAAGTAAATATATAAGAGATAGATAGATAGATAGATAGATAGATAGATAGATAGATAGATAGATAGAAGTCAAGTAAATATATAAGAGATATATAGATAGATGGTAGATAGATAGATAGATAGATAGATAGATAGATAGATAGATAGATAGATAGATAGATAGATATGAGATAGATAGATATGAGACAGGTAGCAGATATTATATATATATATATATATATATATATATATATATATATATATATATATATATATATATATATATATATATATCCAAAAAAGAGAACGTGAAGCAGCACTCAAATAAAGTGAATTTATTCATCCAACATGGAACCACAACGTTTCACCTCCTCTATGAAGGCATTTTCAAGTAGTGACTACTTGAAAATGCCTTCATAGAGGAGGTTTAAACGTTGTGGTTCCATGTTGAATGAATAAATTCACTTTATTTGAGTGCTGCTTCACGTTCTCTTTTTTGGATATCTAACACATAAGGAGAGGTCACTCCTTTATTTTTGAAGCTTTGCACCAGCCTAGTCAGGCATTTGTTCACAGTGCTGCTCCAATCCTCTGCTTTTATATATATATATATATATATATATATATATATATATATATATATATATATATATATATATATATATATATATATATATATATATATATGTGAGGGAATGGCGGAGGATGGTGGAGGATTATATACAATAGGCCATGAGTACAGACTGTATTGTTTTATATTAGTACTATCAATAATAGTAGTAGTTGTGTTAGTTGTTTTTTGTTGCTGTTATATTAGTAGTAATGGTTGTAATAGCAGTGATAGTAGTAGGGGTAGTAGTATTAATAGTAGTAGTGGTAGTAATAGTAGTAATAATACATTTTCCGATGATTTTCCAATCTAGTTTCCATCTAGAGATTGACGAGTAAAACTACTGCAATGAGATATTTTTTATATATATTTGTAATTTAAAATGCATTTTTTATTATATGAAATAATACAATAATAATGAAAATATGTTTACAATCTTCATCATCTGCTAATACAACAGATACT